>NW_025204850.1:878-4032 GCF_004010195.1 Chiloscyllium plagiosum | reverse complement strand
TAATCTGTGATAGTTACTGCTCTCCCCACTTGTCTTGACATCTTCAATAATCTGTGCTCATACACACCGAGGTCCCTTTGCTCCTGCACCCACTTTATAACAGCACAGCCTGTTTTCCTTCCAAACTGCATCACCTCACACTGTCTTGCATTGATCATCGTATGAAATATGCCTGAACTCTACACCAAGTTGGCGTTTTCCTGTTGCTGTTGCACTCCATCCTCCTCACACTTCACAATTCTTCCAGGTTTCCTGACATCAATAAGCATCGAAGTTGTCATAGTGTCACACGCCAGTCAAAATAACTGAAAGAGAATGTGGTGCTGGAAAAGCACAGCAAGTCGGAAAGTAAGGACTGCAGATGCTGGAGATCAAAGCGGAGAGTTGGTGCTTGAAAAGCACAGTAAGTCAGGCCAGAATCCGGATTACAGACAGGGCTGATGAAGGGCTTATGCCTACAATGCCAATTTTCCTTATCTTCCGATGCTGCCTGACCTGCTGTGCTTTTCCAGCACCACACTCTCGGTTTTGATCTCCAGCATCTGTAGTCCTTACTTTCCCCTACAGAACAATTGAAATACTGACAGACTCACTGATGTGAGCAAGGTGTACACTGATACTAAAGGAGCGTCAGAAATAACAACACGCATCCCAAACAGCCAGAGAAGAAAACTGACATGCTGCAAACAGAGAAATAGAAATAATATTGTACACCATACAGAGTGGGTGAAATAGTGAAAATTTGCCACAGAGAAAGAGAAATATCGATTGACTCCCATGTTTGTCTCATGTCAGTGTATCTCTGTGTGTATTTATTTGTATGTCTGCATCTTCGTATATGTAATAGTGCATGTAACTGTGTGTATTAGTGTGTGTGCGTGTACCTCTGTGTGGGAATAGTCTGGTGGTCCCTGTGTTGGTTAAAGTGATGGAATTCCACACTCTGCTGGCCTTTCCACTCCATTGCACAGACAGTGGCGCAGGGTGAAAACCATCTGGAAGGAGGGAGGGCAGCAGTTCACAGCATTATACAAACTGACACCAATATCAACAGTACACAGACAGACAGACAGACTCAGTCACACACACACAGACACAGACTCTCTGTCTCTCTCTCGCTCTCTCTCTAGACTGGTGCAGAGAGGATTGCAATTGTACTGAGGATCATATGGAGAAATGTCTGTGCTCCACAGCATTTGTCTTCAGACGTCTATAAGAGAACCATTGTGGAAGAAGATGAGATAATTTGATTGCACGTTCTGCTACTTGCATTTTGTTTGCTCTAAACTCTGACAAATGATAAGTGTGAAAGCATTCTTAATGACACAATTGTTCAGGTCAATGCTAGACATGTCCGACCTCCTTCTCTAATATCTCAGTGACAGCATTGCAAGGAATCAGAAAAACTCCTCTCTGTTGCCAAGGTTATTCTTTGAAGCATGAATGTGTGTGATTCACAGTTATTGATGCATTCTCAAGCAAACGAAGAGTTCTCTACTTTCCCCCTGGAGTTGAAAGATGTGCAGGTCAGATAGATTGGCCGTGCGATGTGGTCCATAATGCTTAGGGATGTGCAGCTTAGATGGATTGGCCATGTGAAACGCAGGGTGAAAGGGATGGGAATAATTGTGGGACACTCTATGGCTGCTCAGTGTGAACTAGATGGAATGAATTCCAAACTGAATGTCTTCTATGAAGCCTACTGCTTGCACAGTGGAGTTGGTGAACCAGCAGAGGATTATATTACATCATTTTTAACATACGAGGAAACAAGGTGCAATTCCCAATTTCAATTAATCGCCTGTCCCCAAAACAAGAAAGATCCCATTACACAGTGTTTCAGGACGGAGCAGAGCTCTCAAAATAGATTAAGAAGTTAGCCTGGACCCTAACATTTTCTTATTTTACAGGTAAGGTGCCGTGTTCCAGGTCCAATTCAATTGATCAAACTAATTGAAGTTACGAAATACACAGTTGTTTTGAACACTATAGTAAAAATATAATCAAAGAAAGATGAACGTGGAATAACTTAACTCTAATGGAAATCTTAACAAAACTCAGTAAATTATTTTACTCCTAAACAGTAACTGTTCCAATGTGGGAACAGCTCATAAACACACCCTGGGCACAAAATTCAGAAAAACAAACTGCAGGACATGCAACTCCTGCAACCCAGAAAGGATACAATAATCTCTTTAATGTAGAACAGACACATGCACAAACACTCATACAGTGACTCATAGATGAACAAACATGCAAACACAGTAACACAGTAGCGTCTTTGAGATACAGTTTGGTAAACTTTTGATTAATAAGTGAATGAAGGGTAATTGGGAGAAGTGAGGAGTATGTGGTTGAGAAACAAACCCGCCATGATCAAGCAGCAGAGCAGATTCGATGGAGCTAATTCTGTTCTCGTTTCTTATGATCCTTTGATATCTGGAAATGGCTTTGTGAGGGTGATGTGCAGGCTGGCTTTCATAGATATTTAACCAAAATATAGTCAGTGGTAATGTGGGGCATGTTTGGAAGGCTGAATGTTTTTGAGTTCCCCGCTACAACTGCTGCAAACTGCCGACTATACGCCCTGCTTCTTTGAGACCTTGACTGTACTCATTGAGGCTGCTTCTATTGTTCCAACTTTTAAAAAAAACTAAGGTCTCACAAATTATTTACAAATTGGGGTGGGTAACTCTTCAGAAGGTCGGTATGGACTGGTTGGGCCAAACGGCCTGTTTACACACTGTAGGGAGTCTAATTTACTCTAATTTAATCTAATCTGATCATATATATTATAAAATAAGCGCCTTCTAATTAAGACTGAGTTGAGGATAATTTTTTCTCCTTGCCGATTTTCACATTCCCAGGGAACAGTGAAGACTGGATTATTGAAGGTATTCAAGGCTGAGCTGTACTGACCATTGAGAGACAACAGAGTCAGTGTTTATTGGGAATAGACAGGAAAAGGATGCTCAGACACAATCAGATCAGCCAAGAGCATTCTCAATGTTGCAGCAGGCCTGAGGGGGCGATTGGCCGACTGATGATCCTACCTCCTGTTTTGTTCTCTCAATCCACTCCTCAATGTTGTTGCAGAGGGAGAGAAAGACCACATTCAGCCAGTAAGGCAATAAGACAGCGGGAGACCATTCTG
>NW_025204850.1:0-856 GCF_004010195.1 Chiloscyllium plagiosum | reverse complement strand
AGGGTATCGGGTTTAATCGTAGGAATGTTTTGCTGCATTAGTACAGGACATCGCTGAGATCACGCCTGATGCAATGTAAAATGTTTTGAATCCTTAACTGACAAAAAGAAAGATTCAAACTGAGGAAGGGCACCATTCAGACCCAAAATGTTAACTTTGATTTCTCTTCTCAGAAGTTGCCATATCTGCTAAGATTTTCCAGGAAATTCTGTTTTTGTTCCTGATTTACAACAGGAAGTTGTGTGTGGAATTCTATATTGATTTTCAGGTTGAAAAACTGAAACCAGTGGAATGCTCCAGGGATCGGTTTATATCTGTTATCCAACGTGCTTTTGGTTTCTGAAAAAAAAATTCATTACATTTAGAAACTTCCAAAGATACTTCACTTTATTGTTTCTGAGTTGAAGGCTTTGTATTATGAAAGATATGCATTTTAGGTCTCAGTGTAAGTGTTCTTGCTATTGTACTAAACATGATCTTGAAAACCGTGCATCAGGTGAATACCTGATGGACATTTCCTCTTGTTTGGGAGACTAAAACTAGGGAATTCATTTTAAGAATAAGTATTCACTTTGACACAGATATTGGAAAGTCATTAACCTTTTTTTATAAAAGGTAAAAGAATTGTAGTCACAGAATCGAACATTATGGAACCACACCGTTTGTTCAACTAATACTGCCAGCCTGAGTTTGGCCCATATCCCTCCAAACCTTTCCTATATTTGTATCTACCCAAACATCTTTTAAATGTTGTAACTGTACCTGCACCCGCCACTTCCTTTGGATGTGCATGACACACACTAATATCTCTATGTAAGAACACATTGCCCCGCATGTATTTTTGAAATCTTTCTCT
>NW_025204849.1:5649-9932 GCF_004010195.1 Chiloscyllium plagiosum | reverse complement strand
ACACTTGATCACAGCGGGGTTACACCGGGATCAGCCCCTGATCACACTGGATCACAGCGAGGTTACATCTGGATCACAGCCCCGGTCACACTGGGCCACAGCGACGTTACACCAGGATCACAGCCTGATCACACTGGATCACTGCTTGGGCACACTGGATCACAGCCTTCTCAAACTGGATCACAGCGACGTTACACTGGGTTCACAGCCTGGTCTCACAGGATCACAGACAGATCACAGCCTGGTCACACTGGATTACAGCGAGGTTACATCAGGACCACAGCCTGGTCACACTGGATCACAGCGAGGTTACACCAGGATCCCAGCCCCTGATCACACTGGATCAGAACGAGGTTACACCGGGATCACAGCCTGATCTCACTGGATCACAGCGAAGTTACACCGGGATTACAGCCTTATCACACTGGATCACAGCGAGGTTACACCAGGATCACAGTCTGTTCACACTGGATCACAGCCTGGTCACTGGATCACAGCCTGATCACACTGGATCACAGCGAGGTCACACCGGGATCACCCCTTATCACACATGATCATAGCGAGGTTACACCACGATCACAGCCTGATCACCTTGGATCACAGCCTGGTCACACTGGATCACAGCCTGATCACACTGGATCAACACAAGTTTACACCGGGATCACAGCCTGGTCTCACTGGATCACAGCGAGGCTACAACAGGATCACAGCCTGGTCACACTGGATCATAGCCAGGTTACACCAGCATTGGAGTCTGGTGACACTGGATCACACTGAGGTTACACCAGGATCACACTGGATCACAGTCTGATCACACTGGATCACAGCCTGATCGCACTGGATCACATCCTGGTCACACTGGATCATAGCCTGATCACACTGGATCAGGGCCTGGTCACACTGGATCACAGCCTAATCACACTGGATCACAGCCTGGTTACACTGGATCACAGACAAATCACATTGGATCACAGCCTGGTCGCACTTTATCACAGCCTGGTCACACATGATCACAGCCTGGTCACACTAGATCACAGCGAGATTATACTGGGATTACAGCCTGATCACACTGGATCATAGACTGGTCACACTGGATCACAGCCTGATCACACATGATCACAGCCTGGTCACACTGGATCGCAGCCTGGTCACACTGGATCACAGCACGTTTACCACAGGATCACAGCCTGATCACAATGGATCACAGTCTGGTCACACTGGATCACAGTAAGGTTACAACAGGATCACTGCCTGATCACATTGGATCACAGCCTGGTCACACTGGATCACAGTGAGGTTACACCGGGATCACAGCCTGGTCACACTGGATCGCAGCCTGGTCACACTGGATCACAGCAAGTTTACAACAGGATCACAGCCTGATCTCAATGGATCACAGCCTGGTCACACTGGATCACATCGAGGTTACACCAGGATCACTGCCCCTGATCACATCACAGCCTGGTCTCACTGAATCACAGCGAGGCTACAACTGGATCACAGCCTGGTCACACTGGATCACAGCGAGGTTACATCAGGATCACAGCCTGGTCACACTGGATCACAGCGAGGTTACATCAGGATCACAGCCTGGTCACGAGGTTACACCACGATCACAGCCTTGGATCACAGCCTGGTCACACTGGATCACAGCCTGATCACACTAGATCAATGCAAGGTTACAACAGGATCACAGCCTGGTCTCACTGAATCACAGCGAGGCTACAACAGGATCACAGCCTGGTCACACTGGATCATAGCGAGGTTACACCAGCATTGCAGCCTGGTCACAGTGGATCACAGCGAGGTTACACCAGGATCACAGCCTGATCACACTGGATCACAGCAAGGTTATACCAGGATCACAGCCTGGTCACACTGGATCATAGCGAGGTTACACCAGCATTGCATCCTGGTCACACTGGATCACAGCAAGGTTACACTGGGATCACACTGGATCACAGCCTGATCACACTGGATCAGAGCCTGATCACACTGGATCACATCCTGGTCACACTGGATCATAGCCTGATCACACTGGATCACAGACATATCACATTGGATCACAGCCTGGTCACACATGATCACAGCCTGGTCACACTAGATCACAGCGAGATTATACCGGGATTACAGCCTGATCACACTGGATCATAAACTGGTCACACTGGATCACAGACTGATCACACATGATCACAGCCTGGTCACACTGGATCGCAGCCTGGTCACACTGGATCACAGCAAGTATACAACAGGATCACAGCCTGATCACAATGGATCACAGTCTGGTCACACTGGATCACAGCAAGGTTACAACAGGATCACAGCCTGATCACATTGGATCACAGCCTGGTCACACTGGATCACAGTGAGGTTACACCGGGATCACAGCCTGGTCACACTGGATCACAGCGAGGTTACATCAGGATCACAGCCTGGTCACACTGGATCACAGCGAGGTTACACCGGGATCACTGCCTGATCACACTGGATCACAGCAAGGTTAAACCAGGATCACAAACTCATTGCACTGGATCACAGCGAGGTTACACCGGGATCACAGCATGGTCAAACTGGATCACAGCAAGGTTACATCAGTATCACAGCCCCTGATCACACTGGATCACAGCCTGGTCACACCAGATCACAGCCTGATCACACTTGATCACAGCAGGGTTACACCGGGATCACAGCCCCTGATCACACGGATCACAGCGAGGTTACATCTGGATCACAGCCCGGTCACACTGGGCCACAGCGATGCTACACCAGGATCACAGCCTGATCACACTGGATCACTGCTTGGGCACACTGGATCACAGCCTTCTCACACTGGATCACAGCGACGTTACACTGGGATCACAGCCTGGTCTCACTGGATCACAGACGGATCACAGCCTGGTCACACTGGATCACAGCGAGGTTACATTAGGATCACAGCCTGGTCACACTGGATCACAGCGAGGTTACACCAGGTTCACAGCCTGGTCACACTGGAGCACAGCCTGGTCACACTGGATCACATCGAGGTTACACCAGGATCACTGCCCCTGATCACACTGGATCAGAGCGAGGTTACACCGGGATCACAGCCTGATCACACTGGATCACAGCGAGGTTACACCGGGATTACAGCCTGATCACACTGGATCACAATGAGGTTACACCAAGATCACAGTCTGGTCACACTGGATCACAGTCTGGTCACTGGATCACAGCCTGATCACACTGGGTCACAGCGAGGTCACATCGGGATCACAGCCTGATCACACATGATCATAGCGAGGTTACACCACGATCACAGCCTGTTCACCTTGGTTCACAGCCTGGTCACACTGGATCACAGCCTGATCACACGAGATCAATGCAAGGTTAAAACAGGATCACAGCCTGGTCACACTGGATCACTGCGAGGTTACACCAGCATTGCAGCCTGGACACAGTGGATCACAGCCTGATCACACTGGATCACAGCGAGGTTACACCAGGATCACAGCACCTGATCACACTGGATCACAACCTGGACACACTGGATCACAGCCTGATCACACATGATCACAGCCTGGTCACACTGGATCACAGCAAGGTTACAACAGGATCACAGCCTGATCACACTGGATCACAGCCTATTCACACTGGATCACAGCAAGGTTACAACAGGATCACAGCCTGATCACATTGGATCACAGCCTGGTCACACTGGATCACAGTCTGGTCACACGGGATCACAGCAAGGTTACAACAGGATCAATGAGGTTGTGATCCTGGTGTAATCTTGCTGTGATCCAGTGTGATCAGGCTGTGATCCCGGTGTAACCTCGCTGTGATCCAGTGTGACCAGGCTGTGATCCAGTGTGTGATCAGGCTGTGACCCCGGTGTAACCTTACTGTGATCCAGTATGTCCATGCTGTGATCCAGTGTGATCAGGCTGTGATCCAGTGTGATCAGGCTGTGATCCCAGTGTAACCTCACTGTGATCCAGTGTGATCAGGCTGTGATCCCGGTGTAACCTCACTGTGATCCAGTATGACCAGGCTGTGATCCAGTGTGATCAGGCTGTGGTCCAGTGTGTGATCAGGCTGTGATCCCGGTGTAAACCTACTGTGATCAGGCTGTGATCCAGTGTGACCAGGCTGTGATGCCAGTGTAACCTCGCTGTGATCCAGTGTGATCAGGCTGTGATCCCAGTGTAACCTCGCTGTGATCCAGTGTGACCAGGCTGTTATCCGGTGTGACCAGGCTTTGATCCCGGTGTAACCTCGCTGTGATCCAGTGTGATCAGGCT
>NW_025204849.1:0-5372 GCF_004010195.1 Chiloscyllium plagiosum | reverse complement strand
CGATTCTCCTGCTCCTTGGATGCTGCCTGACCTGCTGCGCTTTTCCAGCAACACTTTTTCAGCTGCGATCCAGTGTTATCAGGCTGTGATCCCGGTGTAACCTCACTGTGTTCCAGTGTGACCAGGCTGTGATGCCAGTGTAACCTCACTGTGTTCCAGTGTGACCAGGCTTTGATCCTGGTGTAACCTCGCTGTGCTCCAGTGTGATCAGGGTGTGATCCAGTGTGACCAGGCTGTGATGCCAGCGTAACCTTGCTGTGATCCAGTGTGATCAGGCTGTGATCCAGTGCGATCAGGCTGTGATTCAGTGTGACCAGGCTGTGATCCAGTGTGATCAGGCTGTGATCCAGCGTAGCCTCGCTGTGATCCAGTGTGATCAGGCAGTGATCCAGTGTGACTAGGGTGTCATTACGGTGTAACCTCGCTGTGATCCAGTGTGATCAGGCTATGATCCAGTACGATCAGGCTCTGATCCAGTGCGGCCAGGCTGTGATCCAATGTGACCAGGCTGTGATCCCAGTATAACCTTACTGTGATCTAGTGTGACCAGGCTCTGATTCAGTGTGATCAGGCTGTGATCCCGGTGTAACCTTACTGTGATGCTGTGTGACCAGGCTGTGATCCAGTGTGATCAGGCTGTGATCCTAGTGTGACCAGGCTGTGATCCCGGTGCAACCTCGCTGTGATCCAGTGTGACCAGGCTGTGATCCAGTGTGATCAGGCTGTGATCCCAGTGTAACTTTACTGTGATCTAGTGTGACCAGGCTGTGATTCAGTGCGAACAGGCAGTGATCCCGGTGTAACCTTACTGTGATACTGTGTGATCAGGCTGTGGTCCCGGTGTAACCTTACTGTGATCTAGTGTGACCAGGCTGTGATCCAGTGCGGCCAGGCTGTGATACAATGTGACCAGGCTGTGATCGCAGTGTAACCTTACTGTGATCTAGTGTGACCAGGCTGTGATCCAGTGTGATCAGGCTGTGATCCCGGTGTAACCTTACTGTGATCCTGTGTGACCAGTCTGTGATCCAGTGTAATCAGGCTGTGATCCTAGTGTGACCAGGCTGTGATCCCGGTGCAACCTCGCTGTGATCCAGTGTGACCAGGCTGTGATCCAGTGTGATCAGGCTGTGATCCCAGTGTAACTTTACTGTGATCTAGTGTGACTAGGCTGTGATTCAGTGTGATCAGGCTGTGATCCCGGTGTAACCTTACTGTGATCTAGTGTGACCAGGCTGTGATCCAGTGTGATCAGGCTGTGATCAAGTGTGACGAGGCTGTGATCCAGAGTGATCAGGTTGTGATCCTGGTGTAACCTCGCTGTGATCCAGTGTGATCAGGTAGTGATCCAGTGTGGCTAGGCTGTGATCACGGTGTAACCTCGCTGTGATCCACTGTGATCAGGGTATGATCCAGTGTGGCCAGGCTGTGATCCAATGTGAACAGGCTGTGATCCCAGTGTAAACTCGCTGTGATCTAGTGTGATCAGGCTGTGATCCAGTGTGACCAGGCTGTGATCCACTGTGATCAGGCTGTGATCCAGTGTGACCAGGCTGTGGTCCAGTGTGGAGAAAGTGAGGACTGCAGATGCTGGAGATCAGAGCTGAAAATGTTTTGTTGGAAAGGCGCAGCAGGTCAGGCAGCATCCAGGGAACAGGAGAATTGACGTTTCGGGCATGATCCGAAAGAAGGGCTCCTGAAAGAAAGGATCATGCCCGAAACGTCGATTCTCCTGCTCCTTGGATGCTGCCTGACCTGCTGCGCTTTTCCAGCAACACTTTTTCAGCTGCGATCCAGTGTTATCAGGCTGTGATCCCGGTGTAACCTCACAGTGATCCATTGTGACCAGGCTGTGATCCAGTGTGATCAGGCTGTGATTCCGGTGTAACCTCGCTGTGATCCAGTGTGATCAGGCTGTGATCCAGAGTGTGATCAGGCTGTGCTCCCGGTGTACCCTTACTGTGATCTAGTGTGACCAGGCTCTAAGTGTGATCAGGCTGTGATCTGGTGTGACCAGGCTGTGATACAGTGTGATCAGGGGCTGTGATACTGATTGACCAGGCTGTGATCCAGGATGTGTCAGGCTGTGATCCCAGTGTAACCTTGCTGTGATCCAGTGGGACCAGGCTATGATCCAGTGTGATCAGGTTGTGATCCCGCTGTAACCTTGCTGTGATCCAGTGTAACCAGGCTGTGATCCAGTGTGACCAGATTGTGATCAGGCTTTGATCCAGTGTGACCAGGCTGTGATCCAGTGTGATCAGGCTGTGATCCCAGTGTGATCAGGCTGTGATCCAGAGTCATTATGCTGTGATCCCAGTGTGATCAGGCTGTGATCCAGAGTGATCAGGCTGTGATACCAGTGTGATCAGGCTGTGATCCCAGTGTGACCAGCTGTGATCAGGCTGTGATCCGGTGTGATCAGGCTGTGATCCAGTGTGACCAGCTGTGATCAGGCTGTGATCCAATGTGATCAGGCTGTGATCCAGTGTGACCAGGCTGTGATCAGGCAGTGATTCAGTGTGACTATGCTGTGATCACAGTGTAACCTCGCTGTGATCCAGTGTGATCAGGCTATGATCCAGTGTGATTAGGCTGTGATCCTAGTGTGACCAGGCTGTGATCCCCGTGTAACCTCGCTGTGATCCAGTGTGACCAGGCTGTGACCGGGCTGTGATCCAGTGGGACCAGGCTGTGATCCCAGTGTAACCTTACTGTGATCTAGTGTGACCAGGCTGTGATCCAGTGTGACCAGGCTGTGATCCAGTGTGATCAGGCTGTGATCCAGTGTGACCAGGCTGTGATCCCGGTGTAACCTCGCTGTGATCAGGCTGTGATCCAGTGAGACCAGGCTGTGGTCCAGTGTGACCAGCCTGTGATCCAGTGTGACCAGGCTGTGATCAGGCTGTGATCCAGTGTGATCAGGCTGTGATCCCAGTGTGCTTAGGCTGTGATCCAGAGTGATCAGGCTGTGATCCAGTGTGATCAGGTTGTGATCCAGAGTGATCAGGCTGTGATCCCAGTGCGACCAGGCTGCTGTGATCCAGTGTGATCAGGCTGTGATCCAGTGTGATCAGGCTGTGATCCAGTGTGATCAGGCTGTGATCCAGTGTGACCAGGCTGTGATCCAGTGTGATCAGGCTGTGATCCAGTGTGATCAGGCTGTGATCCAGTGTGATCAGGCTGTGATCCAGTGTGATCAGGCTGTGATCCAGTGTGATCAGGCTGTGATCCAGTGTGATCAGGCTGTGATCCAGTGTGATCAGGCTGTGATCCAGTGTGATCAGGCTGTGATCCAGTGTGATCAGGCTGTGATCCAGTGTGATCAGGCTGTGATCCAGTGTGATCAGGCTGTGATCCAGTGTGATCAGGCTGTGATCCAGTGTGATCAGGCTGTGATCCAGTGTGATCAGGCTGTGATCCCAGTGTAACCTTACTGTGATCTAGTGTGACCAGTCTGTGATTCCGGTGTAACCTTACTGTGATCTAGTGTGACCAGTCTGTGATTCCGGTGTAACCTTACTGTGATCTAGTGTGACCAGTCTGTGATTCCGGTGTAACCTTACTGTGATCTAGTGTGACCAGGCTGTGATTCCGGTGTAACCTCACTGTGATCCAGTATGACCAGGCTGTGATCCAGTGTGATCAGGCTGTGATCCAGAGTGTGATCAGACTGTGAACCCGGTGTAACCTTACTGTGATCCAGTGTGACCAGGCTGTGATCCAGTGTGATCAGGCTGCGATCCGAGTGTGTGATCAGGCTGTGACCCCGGTGTAACCTTACTGTAATCAAGCTGTGATACAGTGTGACCAGGCTTTGATCCCAGTGTAACCTCGCTGTGACCCAGTGTGATCAGGCTGTGATCCAGAGTGTGATCAGACTGTGAACCCGGTGTGTCTGATCAGGGTGTGATCCAGTGTGACTAGGCTGTGATCCAGTGCGATCAGGCTGTAATCCAGTGTGATCAGACTGTGATCACGGTGTAACCCCGCTGTGATCCAGTGCGATCAGGCTGTGATCCAGTGCGATCAGGCTGTGATCCAGTGTGACCAGGCTGTGATCCTGAGTGATCAGGTTGTGATCCAGTGTAACCTCGCTGTGATCCAGTGTGATCAGGCAGTGATCCAGTGTGACTAGGCTGTGATCACGGTGTAACCCCGCTGTGATCCAGTGTGATCAGGCTATGATCCAGTGCGATCAGGCTGTGATCCAGTGCGGCCAGGCTGTGATCCCAGTGTGACCTCGATGTGATCTAGTGTGATCAGGCTGTGATCCAGTGTGACCAGGCTGTGATCCGTGTGATCAGACTGTGATCCTAGTGTGACCAGCTGTGATCAGACTGTGATCCAGTGTGATCAGGCTGTGATTCAGTGTGACCAGGCTATGATCAGGCAGTGATTCAGTGTGACTAGGCTGTGATCATATTGTAACCTCGCTGTGATCCAGTGTGATCAGGCTATGATCCAGTGCGACCAGGCTGTGATCCAGTGCGGCCAGGCTGTGATCCCAGTGTAAACTCGCTGTGATCTAGTGTGATCAGGCTGTGATCCAGTGTGGAATCAGGCTGTGATTCCGGTGTAACCGCACTGTGATCCAGTGTGACCAGGCTGTGATCCAGTGTGACCAGGCTGTGATCCCGGTGTAACCTCATTGTGATCCAGTATGACCAGGCTGTGATCCAGTGTGATCAGGCTGTGATCCAGAGTGTGATCAGGCTGTGAACCCGGTGTAACCTTACTGTGATCCAGTGTGACCAGGCTGTGATGCCAGTGTAACCTCGCTGTGATCCAGTGTGACCAGGCTGTGATCCAGTGTGCCCAGGCTGTGATCCAGTGTGACCAGTCTGTGATCCCGGTGTAACCTCACTGTGATCCAGTGTGACCAGGCTGTGATCCCTGTGTAACTTCACTGTGATCCAGTGTGATCAGGCTGTGATCCGGTGTGACCAGGCTGTGATCCCAGTGTAACCTCGCTGTGATCCAGTATGAACACGCTGTGATCAAGTGTGATCAGGCTGTGATCTGGTGTGACCAGGCTGTGATCCAGTGTGATCAGGGGCTGTGATACTGATGTAACCTTGCTGTGATCCCGGTGTAACCTCGCTGTGATCCAGTGCAATGAGGATGTGATCCTGGTGTAACCTTGCTGTGACCCAGTGTGATCAAGCTGTGATCCCGGTGTAACCTCGCTGTGATCCAGTGTGATCAGGCTGTGATCCCAGTGTAACCTCGCTGTGATCCACTGTGACCAGGCTGTGATCCGGTTTGACCAGGCTGTGATCCCGGTGTAATCTCGCTGTGATCCAGTGTGATCAGGCTGTGATCCAGTGTGACCAGTCTGTTATCCAGTGTGACCAGGCTTTGATCCCTGT
>NW_025204848.1:6344-9931 GCF_004010195.1 Chiloscyllium plagiosum | reverse complement strand
GGGCAATAAACATTCAAAATACTGTATTGTTTCCTATAGTTCAAGACTTTGGGGAAGATGATCCTTCCGTGAGTGTCTAATACAATCTAGAAATTTACATGGAAGATTTTTCTTCACTAGTACGGCTTCTCCCCTACTCCTAGTATTAAAAGATGAGAAATAAATCCGATCAAACCCACCCTGCTGTAACGTCAAATGTTCCTTGTCATCAAGGTGCATCTCCTGCAATAGGACAACACCCACCCTCTCTTTTTGAAGATGAGAAAGTACATTTTTCCACTTGACTGGCAGATGGCTCCCCTTCATGTTCCAGGTACAACATTTAAGCACATCATTATCCATAACACACTGTATCAAAATTTCATCTCTAGAGTTTCACATCGAATTACACATCGGTGATCATTAATGAAAAAAAAGACTTATTGAGCTGAAAAACTTTACAAACGAAAACTACTACAACTAATAAGCTCTCAAAACTTTCCAAAGCTAAACACAGAAAAAAAACCAAAGAACGAAATAAAATCCAAAATGCCAATGACATTCGATTGGGGAATTTACTCCCCACCGCCCATTGGGTATGCTTACATATCTCAAAACTTTATCCTGTGCCTGCTACCAATATGGAATCCTGGGCAATTAACAACAAAAATCGGGCTTGAACTGCCCTTCGGTCGGCACTTAGTCATCACAACTACCTTTGTAACTCACTCCAGCTTGAGCTTCACCCCAGACACAAGCAAAGAAAGAAAAAAGTAGTAATACTAATGAAGAAGTTAAAAATGAGTACTCAACCCAGTCCCGGCGATAATTTAACATGAGGTAATAGTAGAAAAATCCAACAAAATTTCTTTAAGAGAGAAACATGAATACCTATATATCCAGTTTACTTTAAAATGTCCACAAAGTATTTGCTTTCTCTGGAGAGTCAGACGGGTTCACAGATCTATTCAAAGCAATACGGAGCACCGGTGGGAACCGTAAGGAATACTGAATCCAGAGTTCCCTTACTCTTCTCTTGATATCATCAAAAGATTTTCTTTCCTGAATCACTGCCGCTGAAATGTCCTGAAAGAACATAATCCTGGAGCTCTTGTGAATTAAAACCATCGGATCTTTCCCTGGGTTCTGAAAGCTTCCACCAGTCTTTGTTTGTCTCTATAACGATGTAATCGCGCATGAACAGGATGAAGGCGTTGGTCTGAGTCTGACTTCCGCGCCGTAACCCGATGAACTGTCTCACTCTTCACCCGTCCCTCGTCAGTTTCGAAGTGAAGGGATCGCTGCAGCCAGTTCTTGAAAAAATTCACCGGCTAATCACCTTCTGTCCGCTCCAGCAAACCGACGATGTACATGTTCTTCATCTTCCCTCTGTTCTCGAGGTCGTCATCTTGTTCATTTAAGGTGCAGATCTGTTTTTCCAGACCGACGATCCTCTCCCGACAGGAATCGATCACGGGCTCTGTCGCTGCAGTTCAGCCCTTGGCATCGTCTGTTCTGTTTCCAAGGCTGTCAAGTTGCTGCTCATGTTTTTGGAGCGCGGCTGAGAGCGGCTCTAGCCACTGCTGAACCCTTCTTCAATCATGGTTTCAATCATTTCACGTAACTTGGTGAACTCAGTGACCAAGGCCTGATGAGTAACTGGGTCCATGGAACAGACTCAGGCATGCTCGATGTCACGAGGAATTAAGGGCTACCAGGAGAATGCTGGTAAGTGGAGTTGAAATGTCCATCAGCCATGATTGAATGGTGGAGTGGACTCGATGGGCCGAATGCCCTTACTTCCACTCCTATGTCTTATGGTCTTATGCTCGATGCTTCTGTTGGATGCATCACTTGTTGGGACTGAGTCGATCCTTTCCCGTATTTTATCATTTCCATTTGACAAAACGAGATTAGGAAAGATTTTAGCGCTCTTCGAGTGTTGAATTTTAAGTAAATGGCGGGGACGGTGTGGTTTAGAGAAACACTTTTCCCATGCATTGATGCAGAGCCCAGCAAAGCAGACCATCTGGATCGCCGCTATCTTGTATTCCCCCTTAACATGGTATCGATATTATCATTTCATTTTGCATTATATTCCTGGAGGTTCTAAAGCCGTGTTATTTGATACCACTGTCTACATTTCCCCCCACTCTGCACATTGCTGCCCATTCCTCGATAATCCTTAACTCTGCTGTTATTTATGAACCTTCCGTCCGTGCCCCAAAACAAAATTCAATATCTCTGTCTCCATTGCTCCGTGGCAAAGAGTGTTCCAAAGACGCACAGCACATTGAGGAAACAATTATAAATATTATGATCTGAGTGGGATTTCGATTTAGATTTAGATTAGATTACAGTGTGGAAACAGGCCCTTCGGCCCAACAAGTCCACACCGACCCGCCGAAGCGAAACCCACCCATACCCTTACATTTACCCCTTACCTAACACTACAGGCAATTTAGTATGGCCAATTCACCTGACCCCATCTTTGGATGGTGGAAGGAAACCGGAGCACCCGGAGGAAACCCACGCAGACACGGGGAGAACGTGCAAACTCCACACAGTCAGTCGCCTGAGGCACGAATTGAACCCGGGTCTCTGGCGCTGTGAGGCAGCAGTGCTAACCACTGTGCGACCGTGCCACCCACTGAGATTAGTATTTTTTGTCTCCTTATTTGAGAAAAGTATAATTACTTTGGAAGCAGTTCAGAGATATTTCCTTTCACGTATTCCTGGGGTGAAGGGTTTATATTATGAAGGCTTTCACAGGTTACTCTTGGAATGAGAGAAAACAAAACATACACCACCTTGAGGAGAGTGGATCAGGTTTCTACCCATTGGGTGTTTGTATAGTCCAAATTTGTTGTCATTGTCATCGGACCTCTACAGTGTGGAGGCAGGACATTCTGTCCATGAAGTCCACACTGACCCACCAAACAGCATCCCACCTGGACGTGCCCCCAATCTTATCCATGTAAACCTGCATTTCCCATAACAAGCCTACCTAGCCGACGCATCCCTGGGCACTATGGGCAATCCACTTTACACTGAACATCGTTTGACTGTGGCATGAAACTGGAGTACTGGGAGAAATCCCACGCAGGCATGCGGAAAATGTTCAACGTCCACATAGAGGGTCGCCTGAGGTTGGAATTGAACTCGGCTCCTTGGTGATGTGAGGCAGCAGTGCTACCAACAGATCCAACATATATCTCCGTTCGTTCTGTTAGTAACTTGTGGCTGACTAAAGAAATCTGCCTGACTTGTTCCTATCACTGAACCTGACCCAGTCTGAGACCTTTATTATCGGCCATATCACCAAGCTGGTTACATTTAAAAATTTTTGTGAGCATTGGAAGAGTGGGACTAGAAAAGGAAAGAGTGACACCCTCCATCCTCAGTCACAAATGGAGTGAGAAAAAAATCCAAAAGTGGGAATTCGTTCAAGTGGGAATTCTCTTTCCCAGAAGTTTGGTTTGGCTGAATCATTATATTATATTGAGGCTAGCTTCGTCTGATTTTCCATACGTGAATCAGGGATAATGGTGCATGGAGAGAAAAGTGCAGCTGGGACAACAATGAGATGAGCCACGACTTTATTTACT
>NW_025204848.1:2358-6059 GCF_004010195.1 Chiloscyllium plagiosum | reverse complement strand
CTCAAACCCTTCACTTTGATTAAAAGGACCAGTTGCTGTCTATCCACGCTCTCCATGCCCCTCGTAATCTTATCCGTCTGAATCACATCCCCCTCAGCCTTCTCCGCTCCAATGTAAACAACCCGAGCTTACCCAGCCTTTCTCCATAGCTGATATGCTCCATCCCAGGGAACATCCTGGTGAACCTCCTCTACACCCCTCCACTACAATCACATCCTTCCTGTAATGTAGCTCCCAGAGCTACACACAGCATTCCATCTTGGCCTAACGAAAGTTCTGCATAGCTCTTAGAATCTATGCTTTGATGTGTGTAAGCTGTGTTTGCGCTCCCGTACGCTTTCTCAAATTGTGTGTTACCCTGTCTAGCCACATTCAGGGATGTGTGGAAAAGCATGATCTGAGCTTCCTTGTGTGCTGCCATTCATTGAGTCCTCCCCTGCCTGGTTCCTTCTCCCAAATGCATGACCTCATATTCCATTCAATTCCATCTGCCATTGATGTGACTATCTGACCATTCCATCTGTATCTTCCTGCAACATAAGGCCTTCCTCCTCACTGCCAACTACCCGGTCAATCTTTGTATCAAGCACAAACTTACTTATGACACTCCCCACCCCTCGTCCATATTCACAGCTGCATCCTTTATGATAAGGTTTACAATCAGAAAACATCAGCTTATAGTCAACTGATTTATTTGGAGGCACGAGCTTTCGAAGTGCTGCTTCTTCATCACGTGGATATGCGCTTTGATGAAGCACTTCGAAAGCTAGTGCCACCGAATACACCTTTTGGGCTATAACCTGGTGTTATGCAATTTTTAGCTTTGTCCACCCCAGTCCAACACCATCACCTCCGAATCACAAATATTAAGAGACACAGCACTGATCCCCATGGTACACCAATGGACACTAGCCTCCAATCACAGAAACAACCTTCTACCACCACCGTCTGTTTCTTACCACTAAAGTTGATTTGAATGCAACTTGGCAAGTCACTAATGTGTCCTACCTGTTCAATGGTTATTCTGTTCCGCTGGACACACTTGGAGACTATATAGAGATTCTCCCTAATCTTGCCTGCCAGTAGGTTTCCATGCACCTGTGTTAGTTAGTCCCCTCCAAGTGAAGAATTTCCATCTTATTGCAGTCTCACTTGGCCTGTCCCAGATCCTGCCATTATTTGCCTTGAATGTTGAATAGACAGTGAGGGAAGCGTTATGTTAATTGCCAACTTGTCATATGTTTTGTGAATTTTTAAATTTCTCTGTGACCCACCACAAATTCTTGGAAACTCTAGAGAACACAGGCCGAGTTTCATCATGAGGCAATCTCACCATCTGAGGGATTAATCTGGAGAATGTCCATTGCACTTCGTCTGTGGTCAGTATATTCTTTCTGAGATTCAGCCACCAAGTCTGTACACAATACTCCAGGTACAGTCCCACCAACACGCTGTGAAACTGCGTCAACATGTCTTTACATCAATGTTCTGACTCTCTTAAATGAAGGTGAATCAAACGTTAACTTTCCACTGACATATATTCCTCCAAATACCCTTCACATTCATTGCATTTACGAACTCACTGAGTTCTTATAGAAACCCTTCCTAAAATCCAATATATACCACTTCTACTGTTTCCCCATTATCTATGCTGTAAGAAACAACTTCAAACAATTCCGAAGTTTATCAAGTATGATGTCTGTATCAGAAATGCTGATTCTCTCCATTGTTGCCGTTAAATTTCTAAATAGCAAAAATGTCATCCTGTGTAATAATTTCCAACAGTTTCACGACAACTCTCATATTAACTGGTCTGCAGTTCTCCACACGATGTATTTTTCCCTTGATCTGTTTGGATCCCTTCCATTCATGTACAGTACTTGTTTCACATTTATCCACAATATTTTCCGGTCTCTGCAGAATGTGCAGGAAAATAAAACACAGTCATCGACAGTGCAATTAATACTACTATTGGTGATTTATTTCTGGCATTTTTATAGGAAGTACATCTGTTTCGTCAGACTTAGCAATGCTCATTCCAGCTCCATGTTCAAGTACTACCTTGTTACTGATATAAAATGACGTTATGTCTTTTGCTCCAGGAGTCCGATATGATCACTTGGTATTACTGAGGGGATTTTCTGGATCTTCCTCCATGAAGACAGATGCAATGTAACTGGTTGTTTTCTTGGCCATTTCCCAGTTCTCCGCAATGACTTCTCCTCTCCCGATTAAAAATTTCCGCATTTGATCTTGCTTTTATTTTGTTTCCTTTGAAATATAGATCGTAGATTGATGCTGTCTTTGTGTTCCTGTTTGTTAGCATGCATATGTTCTCTTTTTGATTTCTTGGCCTTCCATTTTTGGATCGTTAATTTCTGAGAATTCTCAGGTCTCCACAATAGCTGGAATTCTTGTGAAGTCACTTCTTCTGATTAACATATTTTCTAATTTGTTACGTTAACCATCACTGATTCACTTTCTCACTCTTTGGTGTTTGCACCTGAAATAAATAGACGCATGTTTCAGACTTTGCAGTTATTCTAAAATCTCCTAGTCCTGACCAGTTATATTCAGGAACACCGCAGGAGGATAGGAGGATAGAGAAGAAATTGCGGGAGCTCTGCTTGGCTCTTTTCTATCATCGCTGGCCAACGAGTGCCGTCCTGGACCACTGGAATGTAGCGAATGCTGAGCCCGTATACAAGAAATGCTACAAAGATAAATCTGAGAACTAAAGACCAGTAATCCTAAAAGCTAGTGGGTAGGTTACTTTTGAAGATTCGGAGAGATTTGGATATACATGCATTTGGAAAGACAGGGTCTGGTGCGGAGTAAGATTAGAATGGTGATGGAAAAGCAGAGCAGGTCAGGCAGCATCCGAGGAGCAGGAAAATCGATATTTTGGGCAAAAGCCCTTCATCAAATTCAGCACGGGAGTTTATGCAAGGGAGATCATGACTCACAATTTTGTTGGAGTTCTTCGCTTAAGTGACCAGCAACGTTGAGGAGGTCTGGGTGGTATACGGAGTCTGGGTTGATTCCACTAAGGCCTTCAGTAAGGTTCCACATGGTACGCCGCTCTGGACGGTTAGATCGCATGGAATTGGAGGGGAGCTGGCAAATTAGGTACAAAATTGCTTTGATGGTAGGAAGTACAAATTAATACTGGATACATGCTGGCTAAACTGGAGGCCTGTGAATAGTGAAATGCCTCAGGGGTTGATATTGGGATCACTACACATTACATACATCTATGATTTATATGAGAATGTACAGGCATGATTTGTAAGTTTGAAGTTGGCACTGAAACAGATGGCATCATGGAGAGTGAGGAAGGTTATCAGAAATTTCAGAAATTAAAGCAGTATCTTGATCAGCTGGAGAAGTGGCTGAGAAATGGCAAATGGATTTTAATATAGATCAGAGTAAGTTCTTGCATTTTCGAAAGTCAAATCAAGTTTGGAGTTTCATGGTGAATGGTTGGGTCCTAAGGAGTGTAGTGGAACAGAGGGACCTTGGAATTCAGATGCATGGTTCTCTGGAAGTTGATTCCAAGGTAGAAAGCTTTTGGCACAGTGGCCTTATTCGGTTTGTATCACTGAGTATCGAAATTAGGGAGTTATGTTGCAGTTATACAGGATGGTGTTGAGGCCATATTGGTACCGTTATGTTCAGTGTTGCTCACTTTGCTATAGGAA
>NW_025204848.1:0-2094 GCF_004010195.1 Chiloscyllium plagiosum | reverse complement strand
GTCACCCAGGTAAATAGTGCGGTGAAGGAGGCATATGGCGTACTGGCTTTTATTTGTAGAGGAATTGAGTTCCGGAGTCCTGAGATCATGTTGCGGTTGTATAAGACTCTGGTGCGGCCGCATCTGGAGTATTGTGTGCAGTTTTGGTCGCCATACTATAGGAAGGATGTGGAGGCACTGGAACGGGTGCAGAGGAGGTTTTCCAGGATGTTGCCTGGTATGGTCGGAAGATCGTATGATGAAAGGCTGAGGCACTTGGGGTTGTTTTCATTGGAGAAAAGAAGGTTTAGGGGTGACTTGATAGAGGTGTACAAGATGATTAGGGGTTGAGATAGGGTTGACCGTGAGAACCTTTTTCCACGTATGGAGTCAGCTATGACAAGCGGGCATAGCTTTAAATTAAGGGGTGATAGTTATAGGACAGATGTTAGGGGTAGGTTCTTTACTCAGCGAGTCGTGAGTTCATGGAATGCCCTGCCAGTAGCAGTGGTGGACTCTCCCACTTTATGGGCATTTAACCGGGCATTGGATAGACATATGGAGGATATTGGGCTAGTGTAGGTTAGGTGGGCTTGGATCGGCGCAACATCGAGGCCCGAAGGGCCTGTACTGCGCTGGATGCTGGATTCTTCTATGTTCTATGTTCTAAGCTAGGACCTTTTACTTTTGTGTGCATGAGATAATGAGAGGATCTTATTGAAGTTGATAAGATCATGTCAGGCATGGATAGAGTGAATGCACCAGGTCTTTTTTTCCCAGAGTTGGGTAATCACAGATTAGAGGGCATCAGTTTAAGGTCAGAGGGGGCAGAATAAAAGGGAAGCTGAGGGACAACTTTTTAACTAAGGAGCTGTTCCACATATGGAATGAGAAGTGGTTGAGGCGGATACATTAAAAAAAATTAAAAGGCATTTCTACAAATACACGGATAGGAAAGGATTAGAAGGACATGGGACAATGGCATGGAAGTGGGGTTAGCGTGGATGGACATTTTGGTCGGAATGGACCAGTTTGGGCTGATGGACCTGTCTCCGTGCTTTTGGACTCTATGACTCTAACAAGCATTGCTTGTCTCCCACTGAATGTTATATTGTACTTTCCAAATGCACTGAAGATATCTTGACACTTCAGCCTGCAGTCTTCCATGATGTTTGACTAGAACATTCAAGCATTCTATATTGTATACAGACACCTTGCAAAAGGTACCTTATAAATGCCATTATCCCTTAAAAGCTGCTTCAGATCTATGTTAGTAATTCGTCATTCTGACCACACAACATGAAATCTGAAATAACCTGCTCTCTAGTTTGCTTCACAACATTCTCTTCAACCTACCTCATATACACTTACGGAACTTATTTTTCACTGCTTCAGCTGTCATAGTTAACGCAGCTTAGATACAACCTGTGGCCATTCAATAAGACTGCAGTACCGACATTACTTGTCTATCTAATTCCCAGAGCATATGATGCTCAGATTTTCTGCTACTGTTTTGGTTTTGATATATAAAATACCAATAGTTGCTTCTCCTTGCTATCTGTAAACGCTACCTAAACTGATTCCGTGGAAGCTGCGGGACAGGTCTGTATCGTTATTAGTGATAGACCTGGACAAGACATTTGGGAGGCTCACCTCGACGCTGAGATGCTCTGAAGAAATGTCCCACAAAACTGGACAAGCAACAATATCCTCCTCGTTCTGTTAGGATAAGAGTTACCATATACTCTCTGCTCCCTCACACTCACTGTATATCTGTTATAGCACCTAACCCTGAACAAGGTTCACGCTCTGTCTCCAAATAAGGCTCAGGCACTACCACTCTCAGTACTGAATTTAGCAACTACTAATACTATATGGATTCCAAATTGTCGACTGACTCATTCCAGACACCTCATAACTTTCCCCACCTACACCAGCACAAACAGCAGGGTCACCCATTCACACTCTCCCTCCACCCCTTTCTCCCATTCCAGGAGAAACCGCCTGGGATAGGATAGAAAGGTCCATGCCGGGTAGTGGAATGCCCGATATCCGTTCCCTCACTCCCCTCACCCCGCCATATGGGGAGGAATCTTAAAAAGCTGGAGAGGACCA
>NW_025204847.1:0-9930 GCF_004010195.1 Chiloscyllium plagiosum | reverse complement strand
CTCACCAGCCAACGTGTTTACAGATGCACCAGGCTCAAGATGCATTGAGGATACCTCTTTCATATTGTCTGGTACTGCCACCACAGAAAGAAAAATTTACTCGAGTCCACACTGGAGATTCACAAGGCCCGGGTGATTGTATTAAAAAAAACAGACTGTAGCCTCCATCATGCAGCTTAAGGCAGGGATACAGTGGAGAATGCTCGAAGTTAATTTTGTGGTTTGTGAGAGATGGCGTTCCAGAATTTTGACAGAGTGAAAGAATGACAATGCATTTCATAGACAGGACAGTGTAATTTGGAGATGTTCTCATGTACCTGCTACCCTTGTTAACATCACTGCCTGCTCGAGCAAACCAAAAGAACTCACATGGGAGTGATCTACAGGCCCCTAAACAGTATCCATGATGTGGGAAGACCAAATATTCAGTGCTTGTGAAAAAGGGACAGGAATAAGCACGAATATTTTCAACCGACACATAAACTGAATAAAACAGATTGGTTACAAGAGCGTTGATGAGGAATTAATCAAATGCTTTCAAAATAGTTGCTCAGAGCAGCAACTACTCTGGAACAGATGAGAGAGCAGATTATATCAGAATTGGCATTGCATAAGATGACAGGATTAATGAATGATTTCAGAGTAAAGACATCTCTCGGTCACAACGATCATAATATAATAATTTCACATTAATTTTGGAAAGGAGAAGAGTGGGTGTAAGCCAAGTATTATAAATTTAAATTCGGACAACTATGCTAGCTGAGCTAGCTGAAATGAACTGGGATAGTAGGCCAGGACACAGGTCAGTTTTTCATATTGGTCATCCTTTTAGATCAGAAATGAGGAGAATGTTTTTTCTCTCAGAGGGATTTCTTTCTCAGAAGGTGGTAGATATGCATTAACTAACTCTTGCTAAGATGGAGGTAGATGGATTCCTGTTAGTCAATGAAATCAATGGTTATTGGGGATGGAGGGGAATGGGAGTTGGAGGTCAGAACACAAACAGATTAGCCATGAACTTATTGAATGTTGGAGCAGATTCCAAGAGGTGAATAACCTCCTTCTGTTCTTAATTTGTATGTTTGTACATTTTTAAGCGTTCACTGAACTTTGGAGCTACCAGTTGAGGGAGAGTGGTAGGTGCTACCCAGCATAAGGTTTAAACTGACACCAGGAGACTGATCAGAGTCAGTGCTGTGAACGAATGGACCAATCCTTTCAGACTGCATGCCCATGTGCCACCGCCACTGGCCTGCAGAGGGAGGAACATAAAGAGCGCAGTAATGTGGGATTCTGAAATCTGTAAGGTATGATTCGATGAATATAACTATATCAAACTATTGCTCCTCTCATGTTGATATAAGGCCAGGATAATAGTAAGTTAGAACTAGAAGGATGGAATGGACGTGATGTGTTATTGTGTATCTGATGCTCAGGTACATGTCGGGTGGTCAGTTCTGCTTTATTCCTCATTGATATTTATGTTCTGATCCATCCAACTGTATTCTCAGTTACTTCAGTGGGAAGTTCAGAGTTAACCACGTTGCAGTGATTCAGGACCACTGTAGGTTAGAGTGGATGAGGGACATTTGTGCAATAGATAGGTTTTCACAGTAATCAAATACCTTTGCAGTCACCATTATTGAGACCAGTTTTTATTCTGAATTTGTTAATCAAATGAACTTACCCTTAGCTACTGTGCTGGAATTTGACTTTGCCTCTCCCAAGCAATGGGCTCATATGTCGAGATGACTTATCTTGTTACATTGGCACATATCTGTACCCTTATGCAACCACGTTGGTGGAATGCCACCTATTTACATAGCATGATTGATGATGAAGCACATTTAAAATTATTGAGGAGCAAACATACAACATTTCACGACTGAAATATTGAAACAAAAATAATGAATTTCTCCAGAGTTGGATCGAACATCAATTCAGCAGTGACGGTCTTTCCCTAAACAAGCATTTAGATTAAAAGTTGATTTGTGGATATTCTTCACAATTTCGTGGCTTCTCATGAACAATTCAGATCACAAAGGCTCCCATGTCTCCTCAACTAGACAGCTCAGGTGACTATAGTAATTTTGTAACAGTCTCCTAATGCAGCAATAAAGACAAATTAAACCACAATGAACTAATAAATCGGAAAACTTTATGGCAGTGTAACAAAGTACCTGATTTGATTTGAGTTTAATACATAGGTTATCCATGTTTCTCGTTGCCTCAAAATGAAAAAAAAGTTATGAATTTGAAGGAATGTAATCTAAGAGAGAGCTTGCAGGCACTCATTTGGTTGACTAGCAGCCTCAGTTGTATTGGAAAATTTATGGCAGTGTAACAAAGTACCTGATTTGATTTGAGTTTAATACATAGGTTATCCATGTTTCTCGTTGCCTCAAAATGAAAAAAAAGTTATGAATTTGAAGGAATGTAATCTAAGAGAGAGCTTGCAGGCACTCATTTGGTTGACTAGCAGCCTCAGTTGTATTGGAAAATTGAAAATATGTAACATTTGGCTGTGAAACAAATACTTGACTTTTGGTTGCAATGTTTACAATCATTCAAATTTAATAAGTTTAAATTATGCCCCATGATACTAAGACCCAATCGAATTTGAATTTACTGTTTTGCTAACATTGAACCAATGAGATGATCCAATGTTTGGGGTATAAAGAAGCCAGCATTTTGAGAGATAGTCACAGAGCGACCAACTTCCATTGTCTGAGTAAATGCCAGCAAAACACTCTCTATCAAAGGTATCTTTTTCATATGAAACATCTTTGCAGCAAAGCACTGAAGATGACCCAGGGAGATCTATAGCCAGAGGAAGGAGGACATTAGAGATGACAGCCACTGTTTAGTTTTGAAATTAAGTTGATGCAATTTTAACATGGGCCTTTATTTGAACAATATTTTTTATAGAGTGGTAGGTAGATAACTAGCAGTTAAGAGAAATGAAGCTTAGACTTGTAAATAGTTGTTGTTCAATGATCATGTTTAGAATTAAAGAATAAACTAATACTTTTTTCTTTAAATAGTGGAAGTTGGAAGTTGTCTGTAACTCATACCTTAACAGATTATGAGGTGAGATGAGCTTTTCTGGATGTTTGGTTTAATTAGCAGAACGGTTCACCATGTGTCATAACAAAAATAAGGTTGAAAATTAGGTATGTAACTGAGTCTATGAGGGAATATATTCAGTTGAAATATCTAAATTTGGTATCGTTTTACTTTAATGCAACACAGGTCTGCAGAGAAACAGCCATTAATAGCAATCAAATTGCCCAAATCCCCTTAAACAGGAGTGCGTTTCCTGACCAATGTCCTGCTCCCTTACACAGAGATGCTAAAAGAAATTCCCATTTTTAAAATGTCATTTGTGTAGACAGCAGATAGCTCAGTAGATATAGGTCTTTTTAGTCTGAACAACTTCTCACTCTCACCTTATTTTATAACACTTGGGACATTTTGCTGCATTAAAAGATGTTAATATGTTTTCACGGGTCACTAGGCAACCCTCAAAAGACAGTGGGAACGTTCCAACATCATGATTTAAGTGTAGAACGGTTCCAGCATTATAATACCTGATATTTATGACATGAGGATGTTCCCAATGTGTTTTACAGTCAATGACGTACATTTTGAAGTGTTGTCTTAACGATAAAAATATGTGGCAGCCAGTTAGTGACATCCATTCCCACAAGGGAACCTGACCGAAAGGCAACATCAGTGCAGTCTATCAAATGGCTGGACACTAACTAGAGGCAACAGTTTTTTTTACAGGAACATTGTAGAAAGGAATCATATGTAACAACTAAAAATAAATGAGTCATCTCTCACTGACTCACTGGCCAGATTCTTTATTGTTGTGCAAGTACAGTCATAATGAGAATGAAAGTCTCTAGGTAAGTGTCCAGTAAATGCATGACTTGATGCACTTTACACCAAATAAATTTCCGTGATTTCAATTGATGCAGCAATCTATTCATTGCTGTTTTGATACTGTCATTAGCATGGCATATTGCACACAATTCATACACTCAAATGATTCACCAGGACCACCTGTGCTGTAAAAGCAAGCTGGCATTCCTCAGTGTGTTAGTGTCTGGTGGATTAGTAAATAAAAAGGGCTGAAACAAAATTCAATTAATATTTCAGTCTGCTCACAGTAGCTTACCCAAATAATCAGGAGTAAAGTATCTCTTGCCTCTGAAATAGCAGTTCTTTAAATGCATTACTTTAGTTTGTTCTATTCTTTTCCAGATGCAGATGTTTACAATTTTCTCATCTTTAAGGACCAATATTGACCAGATTCAAAATATCATCACTTTTAAAGCTTTAATGCATTTGCGAAATCTGCCATACATTGTGCCAGTAGAATGCTCCGAGACATTTTTCTAATGCATGATTTTCAGAGGTACGTCAAGAATACTTTCTCTGTTGGCATCAGAGCAACTGAACTGCGACGGTTATGTGCACTAATGCATTTAATTCACACTGTACCAAAGAAAAAATAAATTCTCTTAAACAATTTCAATCCCAAAAAGTGTCCAGATATGGCACAACTGCATGTCACAGAAAACTACAAACTATGTGCTTGCATTGTAATTATTTCAGCATAACCTCAGCCTTGTTCTTGTTGGCATCCTACCCTGCATCAGTTTCAAATCATAACTTTATCACGATGACTTAAATCTATAATTATTTCCTTGACCATTTGTTTGTGCTGTATAGTTTTACCCCCAAATCCTGCCCCAATTTTTAATCACTTCCTTGCTTTGTGAAAGCACTAATGCTCCAGTTGTTTATATCTCATCACATTTCAATCTAATAACACAAATTACATATAAATAAGTTGTTGTTTACAAGCATGTTGTCAATCTCAATAACAGAAATTATGCAATGTCCATGCTTAAACAATCAAAAAACAAAACTATTAAATGGCTGCAAGTACATGACTAAACTAGCAGCTGCCAGCTATCAATACATTGTGGTTTACCTTTTCAATGCATGAAATCTCTGCCCCTTCCACTCTCACACTATTTATGATTCATTCCATCCGTTCTGCAATGGACGTAGCAGGCTATTGACTCCCCTACTCAGCTTTTCGTCTTCAAAATAATCCTTTCCTTACCATCAAATCAATTTGTATTATACAGATGTTTAGCTTTCCAGGTAACGACATGGTAGCCTTCCACCTTGAGGATTCTTGGTTCTTAAAAGAGTGGTTGAGAAATCTAGTGCTGTGCACTATTTAGAAGTTGCTCAATGGACATTCTACGCTTCTTCCCTCCCTGAGATTCATCATACTCTTCCCTCATTCCTCTAGGCTTCTTCCCATTTATTTCCTTCCCATTCATTGCATGTTGCAACAAATGACAGGGCAGGATATGCTATGGAAGGATCTCCACTCCTGGATTTATAAGTGTTCATAATGCCAGCAGAAAGAAATAAAGCGCAGGAAATCACAGTCCCTCAATGCATGGTATAAGTGGTGGTAAATCAAAACTGGTGTATTTTTAGAGAATGCTGACCAGATGGAGTAGGTAAGCAATCAATAGGGATGGTGGAAATCGTTCAAGCTGTTCTTAATATTTCAAGTTAAGCAGGATGGAGGTGCTAAAGTTAACTATGCAGTGGAGAAAATCAATTAAAGTATGCACATGCAGGTTTCAATAATAAAGTAGAGTTCCACAGGAACATTGTTTTGTTTTATTTTCGTACTCATAATCCAACAACATGCCAGCAGTGAACAGAAGGATTTCCTAACAGAGGACATGTTCTTTTCTTATTTCGAATTGAAGATATGGTTTGCAAATCAGTTTCAAGTTTAAATTCATTTACGAAAGGTTGTCAGGCACCGCACGTGGGAGAACAGCTAAAAGTGACCAGTAAACGCATTGTGGCTCATTGGTTAGCACTACTGCCTCACAGTACCAGGGTCCCAGGCACGAATCCAGCCTTGCATGACTGTCTTTGTGGAGTTTGTCCATTGTCTACGTGGATTTCCTTTGGGTGCTCTGGTTTCCTCCTACAGTCCCAAGATGTGTAGGCCAGATGCATTGTCCATTGAATGTAGCCCTTCGTGTTCGATGCATTAATCAGAGGGAAATCGGTCTGGGTGGGTTACTCTTTGGAAGGTCGGTTTGGGCTGAAGGGCCTGTTTCCACACTGTATGGAATCTAAGCTAAATGAAACATCACCCCAGGTGCACTGTTAACCCCTTTTATAATTCTGCAATTTGTGAATAATAATTAGTTCCAGTCATGGTGATCCTTCAAAAGTTTCGAAACAACCTGACCACACCCACTATGTTCCATCAAGGGGTGCTATTCCTTTTGATGATTATATAGTTGTTTTATGTTCACTGTGAATGGAAATTATATCAGTATTCTGTTTCAGTATTGAATCAAAAATAAGATACTGCGTGGAACAGTTCCTTAATTAATGAGGAACTAAATTAACATATTAGGAATTTTTGAACAGACCTCTATTCGAGTACACATATACTTTCATTAGTCCATTTGTCTTACATTTTGCTTGTTGAAAATTTCAGAAAGTAAGCTGCATTTTTTTGAATTCATAGGAATAAAACCACTTGAGCCTGTTCCATTTAATCACATCTTGAACCATTTCTCTCTCAACTCCACTTAGCCATCTTTTATCAATTTACTGACAATATACTTATACGACAAATATGGCAGTCTTGAAATTTTGAATGAAGCCACCAGGAGTGACATACCCTTCACACATCAACTCGCAACTGTCACTCCAGAACAGAGGGCGGTGCTCTCATTAGACAGAGACAACAGATGGGGCTGTTTAACTGAGGGTCAGGCGAAGGATGAGGTTAAAAAGGTGAATCGTTCATGGTAAACACAAATGTTTGTTTCAATGTTATCTTTCAATGTTATCTTGCTGTTCCTTAGAAAACTGTAAATAACATGCCAACTGTGCAGATTAGGTACCTCAAAATAAAACTCAACAAACCTGTCATCAATTGTAAAAATCTTGCACATCTGAGAAGAACAAATGAGTGAGTGATTCCAAATTAAAACTCTTCTCACAACTGAGAGTGATCCCACAAAGTCGTTGCTCTTTTCTCTCTGCTTCAACTAGTGTTAGTTCTAATTACAGTAATGAGGGTAATTAAAAATAAGCGATGCTTACTTGAAATTCCAGAACTGAATATTTTCGATGTTGTTTTCACGTTGTCCCAACATGAAAAGCGGGTACACAGCAGTTATTGTTTCTTGTTGATCGTATTTCAATGGTTTGCGATCTATGACATCATTGTCAAACAATGGTGATGTCACTGAAAACATTCTTTACAAAAGAAAACCTTTCAAGAAGGAACACAAAGTCTGCTTCAGCAGTTTAGCTGTGGTTTCTTATTTCATCACTGTTTACATGGTTGTCACATGGGGAGGATCTATTGGTAACATTGGGCATCATGTCATGGTTCAGTTCCCCAGCTCCACCAACACTCTCCCTTCAGTCTTACCTGTGTGAGTGAGAGCACCATGAAGCGAGGCAATGTGTGACTAAAAGGTCGATAAATTATTTTTTGGTTGGGCTTGTTCATCAGCTCTCACGAATTGAATAGATTATCATTTGAGGATCAAGATCATTCTGCAACACTCTCCCATAGAGGTCAGTTTATACATTGACCTGGGAAACCTCAAAAGGCTCCACCAGCACTTCCTGATCCATCGGCCGAGAATAAAAATGGACTACTGGCTCTGTGGTTGATGTTTACAAACTTTGTCATTCATTCTGTTGTGCCAGGACAGTGGAAAGCCCACATAATATCGCAACATTGCCAGTACTATATTTCTGGCTTGGTCTATGGGTGAAATTAGGCATTATATCATGTTCTCCACCTCACCCAACACACTCCCTGCAATCTTACACGTTGGAATGAAGGCATCAGGAAATCTGCCAATGCTATTATGCCCTCGAGACTGATTACTAAACTTATTCATCCCAGACTAAGCCCCACTCTCTGCAGCTGGATCCTTGAAGACTGGGGACAATATTGCATCCTCAATAATACTCAAAACTGGAGACCCCAGGGGTGTGTACTCAGTCCCTACTGTACTCACTGTATATCCATGACTGTATTGCCAAATACCAGACTAATGCCATTTACAAGTTCGCTGGTGACACCGCCATAGTCGGTCAAATTTCAGATGGCAATGAAACAAACTACAGATGGGAAGTGGAAGACCTGGAAAAATGGTGCACTGAGAACAACCTGGCTCTTCATGCTGGCAAGACCAAGTAATTCATTATTCACTTTTGGTGGGATGTTACTCATGCCCCTCCTACACATTAACAGAACAGAAGTGGAACGAGTGGAGAGTGCCAAGTTCCTGGGAGTGGTCATCAACAAAAAACTTTCTATGACTCCTTATGTGGACGCACTGGTTACAAAGACCCAACAATGTCTTTTCTTCCTCATGCAGCTGAGAAAATTTGGCATCACGGTAAATACCCTTGTCAACTTTAATAGGTACGCCATTGAGAGTTTTCTGTCTGGATGTATCACTACCAGGTATGGCAACTGTACCATTCAAGATTGGGGATGGCTACAGAGAGTGGTGACCTCAGCCCAGAAAATCACAAAGGCCTACCTACCTCTATAGAATCCATCTGCCAGACCCACTGTCAAGGAAAGGCTGCCAGCATTCTCAAAGATCCACCCCACCCTGGCAATGCTTTTCTGCAATCTCTGCCATTGGAGAGAAGATACAGAATACTGAAAATACCCAACAGCCAGTTTCGAAACAGTTTCAATCCTATTGTTGTTAGAATAATGAATGGACGCACAAACAATTAGCATGCGCCTGTATCTATGTTTTTGTTTTTGTTGTGGTTTACCTGTTATTAACTCATTTATGCTATTTAACTGTGTGATCTGCATGCATTGCTCGCAAGACAAAGCTTTTCACTGTGCCTTGGTACACGTGACAATAAATTCAATTCAATTCAATTCAAATCTGTCCACACATGGTCAAAATGTCCATTAATTAGTTTTGTGGTTGAACACGCTGGTCAGCCATCATCCCTTGCGTCCATCGGAACCCCTGCCATCTCCCCCTGTACCAAAGATGTCTGCCCATCTTTGTATTTCTCCATTCATTCTGGATCCTGTCCAACCACATCTCCTATCATAGTTTCCTTCCCAGGGTGACCAGGATGTGCAGCTGTCTTCCCTCCATGGAAGAATAAAACTTTAATCGGCCAGAATGAAAAATGGAATAGGTTATTGAAACCTTGTTGAAACAAACTTAAACCATCATGTAAGAAGTGAAATCCGAGAAATGTAAAATCAATTTTCAACCTGCACATCTTTAGGTTATGGCATGAAACCAGAGCACCCAGAGGAAACGCATGCAAGCACAGGGAGAACGTGCAAACTCCACACAGAGAGTCATCCAAGGCTGGAATCGAACCCAGGTCCCTGACACAGTGAGGCACCAGACCTAACCACTGAGCCACCATGCTTACAATTATGATCAAAGATTAGATATTTGGATGATTTGGATGTTATCATAGCTTATATAATTAGTAAATTTGCAGATTACACAAAATTGGAGGTGCAGTGGACAATGAAGCAAGTTACCTGAGTACAACGGGATCTAGATCAGATGGGCCAATGCACTGAGGAGTGACAGATGGAGCTTAATTTAGATAAATGTGAGGTTCAGCATTTTGGAAAACCAAATCAGAGCAGGACTTATACCTCATGGTAAGGCCCTGCTGGGGTAATGCAGAACAAAGAGACCTGGAAGTGCAGGTACACAGTTCCTTGAAAGTGCAGTTGCAGGTAGACAGGACAGTGAAGGCAGTGTTTGGTACGCCAGCTGTTATTAGGCAGTTCAGGAGTATAAAGGAGGAGAAAGTGAGGTCTGCAGATGC
>NW_025204846.1:7779-9929 GCF_004010195.1 Chiloscyllium plagiosum | reverse complement strand
TGGTATGGGAGGATGGCAGACCCAGAAACAATACATTGCTATAGAGCTGGAGTCGGGTAATAAGCAGTTAAGAGAAAGAGGGTCCCAGAGTTGTGCATCGTTGATGTAAAATGTTCACTTTCAGAGTGAAAAAATAAATTGATGTTTTTATTTCAACAGTGGAATTTGGCAGATCTGTCTGTCATGTTTTAACAGTTTACGAGGCGAATTGAGTATTTCTTTATGTTTCATTTAAGTTACCAGATGAGCTTCACGCCGTGTCCTCACCATCCCCGTGTGTGTATCTGTGTGTCTCTGTGTGGGGCAGGTCTGGCAGTCTCTGTGGTGTTTAAAGTGATGCAATGCCACCCTCTGCTGGCATCCACACGCCACTGCACAGGCATTGGCAGAGGGTGAAAACCAACAGGGATTCATTCAGAGATGGGGAGGGAGAGGGCAGCTGCTCACAGCACCATCCAAACAGACGTCTAATCCATGTACTGATCTAAATGTCCTTTAAACGTTGTAACTATCCCTGCTTTCACCTCTTCCTCTGGAAGTTCATTCCACACACAAGCCAGCTTCTGTCTAACATAATTACCTCTCATGACTTTCGTAAATCTTTTTTCCTTGCATCATAAAAATCCCTCAGTTTTGAATCCTCAACTCTAGAGAAAAGACATCAGCCCTTCAGCTTCTCTGTAACCCGCATTATTTTATAAACTTCTGTAAAGTTACTGCTTAATCTCATATTCTTCAGTTTAAAACGTCCCAGCCTATCCAGCCTCTCCTTATAGCTCACTCCCTCCTTTCCCAGCAACATCCAGGTTAATCTCTTCTCAATCCTCTCCAGCTTAATAATATCAACGTCAGTAATATCAAATTGAATAGTCAAGGTATTTTCTAAGGGTACGGGGAGTCCAAATCTAGAGGACATAACGTGAGAGGGGAAACATTTAAAAGTGACCTAAGGGGCAGCTTTTTCACCCAAAGGGTGGTGCACCTATGGAATGAGCGTGCAGGATGACCAGACTGGACACAGTATTCCAGAAGAGGTCTCACCAATGTCCTGTAAAACCACAACATGACATCCCAATTACGATACTCAAAGGTCTGTCCTATGAAGACATGTGTGTTAAACACCTTCTTAACCACACTATCTCTATGAGATGCAAATTTTAAAGAATTAAACCTGACGAACTAGGTTTCTGTACTATAGCACTGCTAAAGACCCTACTTTTAATTGTATAGATCCTACTCTTGTTTGATTTACCAAACCCAATACCTCGCATTAATCCAAACTAAACTCCATCAGCCGCCCCTGAGCCCAGTGAGTGATAGTACTGTCACCGCCCCCACCCCCTTCAATTTAAAATTCCCATCCGTCTCCAGGATGCCTACACACTCCGGCCTTGATTTTCACAAAGACCCTGAGCTTGGGTTGCCTTGTGTTGTTAGGGGGAGGAAGGACAGATTGCAGACACAGTCAGTGGGGAGGAGAGGCTGGACAATAATCAGCGGCCTGGTGTCATTTCATGGTTTTAGGAAAAGGGGAGTCGCACGTGAGAGTTGGGTAAGAGTGATCGGCGTTTTGGGGTCAGAAATTAAGCTCTTCCTTCGTCTCTGGTGTTCAGTAATAAATATCTATTTGAGACCCTTCATTAGGCAGAGTGTGTCTGCAGGATTTATTTCCCTAATATTGCAGACTACAGATAATAGCAATTAAAGTTGTTTATAGTTAATTTCGATGGCATAGCACGTACACGCAATGTCCGACAGTTGAGACAAATATCTTGCATTTGTTTAATAATACAAAGTGTTGTTTGTAATTCAGTAATGGTTATAATAAATCCACACCAAGCTGAAAGTGGGCACTAAAATATGACCCAAAATCTGTGTATGGTAGTGTGGTGGGTAGTGTCCCTGTATCTGAGCCAGAGATCTGGATTTGATTCCAATTCCTGAACTTGTGTGGTAGTGTTCCTAGCTCTGGGCTAGAAGGGCTGGATTCAAGTCCTGCCTGTTGCAGAGGTATGTCCCAGCATGTCAGGACAGTCTGATGAACAAACACACAGGAGAATAATGTTACAGCTTTATGGGTATTGCTGATTGATGCTAGTATCCCTACCTCCGGGCACAAAGGTCCAGGCGTAAAGCCCACAGAAGTGTCT
>NW_025204846.1:2450-5914 GCF_004010195.1 Chiloscyllium plagiosum | reverse complement strand
AAACATGTTGTTTTAGCAGATTAAAGAAACTAGCCTGACTTGCTCCTAAAACTGACCCTGACCCAGTCTGAGACCGATATGATCGGCCATATCACCAACCTGGTTACATTTAATATTTTTTGTTAGCAGTGGAGGAGTGGGACCAGAAAAGGAAACAGTGAGCCAAAAAGCCGGGGAACTACAGACCGCTGAGCCTGATGCCAGTGGTGGGTAAGTTGTTGGAGGGGATTCTGAGGGACACGATTTACATATATTTGGGAAGGCAAGGGATGATCGGAGTAGACAACGTAGCTTTCTGCATGGGAAATCATGTCTCATTAATTTGTTTGAGTTTTTTGAAGAGGTGACAAAGAAGATTGATGAAGGCAATTTGGTAGACATTGTGTATATGGACTTCAGCAAGGTGTTATTTTAAAGAACAAAGACCAAAGAAAATTTACAGCCCAGGAACAGGCCCATCGGCCCTCCAAGCCTGAACCGATCCAAATGTACTGTCTAAATCTGTCGGTCAATTCCTAAGCATCTGTCTTCCTCTGCTCCCCACCTACTCATGCATCTGTCTTGACGCATCTTAATTGAATCGGCCGTGCCTGCCTCTACCACCTCTGCTAGCAACGCGTTCCAAATGCCCACCACCCTCTCTGTGAAGTACTTACCGCGTGTATCCCCCTTAAACTTTCCACCTCTCACTTTGAAAGCACGACCTCTCGTTATTGAATACTTCAACCTGGGAAAAAGCCTGTCTCTATCCACACTGGCTATACCCTTCATGATTTTGCAAACCTTAAACAGGCCCCCCCTCAATCTCCTTTTATCTAGTGAAAATAAACCTAACCTACTCAGCCTGTCTTCAGAGCAAGTATTTCATTCTGATTGGTAGACAGATTAGTAAGTTTCATTCACATAAGATACAGAAGAAGCTAGTCACAAATGGCTGGAAGGAAGAGGGATATTTTTCTGCCTGGAGACTTGTGAGCAGCAGTGTGCTGCGAGAATCAGTACTGAGTTCACAGCATTTCATCATTTAGGTCAAGGATTTAGATGTGAATATAGGGGCCATAGTTAGTAAGTATACAGATGACATCAGAAAGGTGGTGTAGTAGATTATCTCAGAGTACCACAAGACCACAATTAGATGGGACAAAGAGGCAAGGCGTAACAGATAAAGTTTAATTTAGATAAATATGAAGCGTTGCATTTTGGAAGGCAATTCAGGGCAGACATTATATACTTCGTGGTCCGGTCCTGGGGCATGTTGAGAAACAAAGGGGCATAGGGCTGCAGGTGCATTGTTCCTTGAAAGTGGAGTCGCAGGTAGATAGGGTGGTGCAGAACACTTTTGGCACATTTGCCTTAATCAGTCAGAGCATTGAGTATAGGGGTTGTGGTGGCATGTTGTGTCTGTACAGGACGTTGGTGAGGCCACTTTAAGAATACTGCGTACAACTCGATTTTCTGCAGAAATGACTTACACGGATGTTCCAGGACTGGAAGTTTGAGCTTTAGGGAGAGGTTGATTAGATTAAGGTGTTTCCCCCTGGAGTGTCAGAGGCTGAAGGGAGACATTATAGAGATTTATAAAACCATCAGGGGCATGGATATTCTGAACAGCTACGTTCTGCTCTCCAGGATAGGGGAGTCCAGAACAAGAGCTCACAGGTTGAAGGCGAGGGGGACTGATTTAGAAGGGACTTGAAGATAAATGTTTCACACAGAGAGTGGTGTGTGTACAGAAAATCCTGCATGACTCTCTGGTTCTATAAGAGGGATGATGAAAAATTCTGTAAGGTCCTTTCAAGTCGTACTTCTCTTCTCTGGAAGTTTATCGTGACTCTATGTTTACATTGATTGAAAGCTGCATTAGTTAAATTTTTGACACAAGAAGTGAGTCACGGATAATGGGATACAGACAGGAAAGTGGGGCTGAGACCCCAACCTGATCAGCCACAATCTTACTGCCTGGTTGAGAAGGCTCAAAGTATCTAATGACCCACTCCTGCTCCTCAGTCCCATGTTCCTGTGTTTAACCCCTAATACCTGCTAGACAGGAACAGTTGGAGGCCACTTACTCCTATAACCTGGTGCACAGAAACAGAGGAGACCATTCAGTCCCTCAAGACCGTCACACACGCTTTGAGGTGATTTGGGAAATGTAATTGGAAAATCAGGCTGGGTATGAAAGAGGTCCTTCATCTCTCTTTGGAAAGCTTCCCCTATCTGCAGCTTGTGCTCCATTTGTTGGTCATTTTGTAGACCCAGATTCACTGTGAATACAGCCCACATACCTCACCCAGAGATGGCTCACAAAATTATCTGGTCTCCCTGACTGCAATATGCAATACCAGAACATTCATAAAAATAACACCCACTAACTTTCCAAGAACAGAATGTGAGAACATCAGAAGCAGGGGCATGTCGTTCACTCCCCAAACCTGCCTTGCCCTTCACTAAGATCATGGCTGATCTGCTCCTGGCCTCAAATCCTCTTTCATACCCAATTCTTCATCGCCCTCAAACCTCTGACAGGTCAATATCCATCTATTTCCTCTTCAAATACTTTAAATCATCTCGCTTCCCGAACACTCTTGAGAAGAGAAATCCTGACATTCAATACCACCTGTTTGAAGAAAACACTTGCTGCTCCTATATCATGGCTTATTGATGCGAACAAAAGAGGTTGAGACAAGGGTGCAGGTAAAAGTGACTGGCCCTGAAATCAAGACAATGGTTGACTTCTGTTGACATCAAGGAGCTGGACTTAATGGGAATCAGAGTAAACTGTCCAGTGTTTGGTGTCAAACATGGCACAAAGGAAGATGTTCATCATCTCTGTCCTGGGTCACCTCTGTGCGAGATCTTCAGGGTAGTTTCCTCTTCACAAACATTAGGCGGCACGGTGGCACAGTGGTTAGCACTGCTGCCTCACAGCGCCAGAGACCCGGGTTCAATTCCCGTCTCAGGCGACTGACTGTGTGGAGTTTGCACGTTCTCCCCGTGTCTGCGTGGGTTTCCTCCGGGTGCTCCGGTTTCCTCCCACAGTCACAAAGATGTGCAGGTCAGGTGAATTGGCCATACTAAATTGCCCGTAGTGTTAGGTAAGGGGTAAATGTAGGGGTATGGGTGGGTTTCGCTTCGGCGGGTCGGTGTGGACTTGTTGGGCCGGTGGGAAACATTACTGTTTCCACACTGTAATGTAATCTAATCTAATCTAATCTAAAACATCGTTAGCTGCTTCAGCAATGTCCCCCAACCATAAGATCAGAAGTGGGGATGGTCACTGAAGATTCCACAATGTTCAGAACGTTTTGTCCCCCGTCAGCTCCTGAACTGGTCTGTGTCCATGTGGGTGCAGCAAGACCCAGGCTCCATTGAGGCTTGTGCTGTTAAAGTATCAGTAACATTCATGTAACAGCACTGCCTGATACTGCACATTGCCAAAGTAAAATAAGAGTTCATTCAGCACC
>NW_025204846.1:0-2281 GCF_004010195.1 Chiloscyllium plagiosum | reverse complement strand
AAAGAAGAAATAACACCACAGAAAGAGAAATTTAGAATAAAGTAATTCTATTGGACAGCTTTACAGAATAATAGATCACGTAACTGTTACTAATGAACTGTTCCAATATAGGGAAATCCCATAAACACAGCCCTTGGCAAAAAGAAATATTCAGACACAGAATGTCACAAATATTTCTCCAATCCAGGAATTAAAAGCAGCATCAAGAGGAAATTCAGAGAGAGTAGCAACCAGGAGACATCCACTGAAACTTCCAACTCTGTGGAGACCTCAATAGTTTCTGACGTTACTGAGAAACCAAAACACACTGATAATAATCTGTGAGAGCGGGCCACGTCCATTCAGGCTGCATTAAAATTAACCTAAGGCCTCGCTAGCTGTTACTCAAGTGGTCTTAACTAGCCAACTTGGTAACAATCGTTCAATCTCTCTCATTAAAGAAACCCGGACAAAATAACCTCTTAAAGCTGCAGCACCATCCCACTTGTCAGTACATCGAGCTGTCAAACAGGAACTAGGGGTAACCCAGTCAGGCCTTTGGCCCTGTCCAATTGGACGAGGAAAAAGCCAGTCAGTCCATGGAGTCACTTATACAGGAACAGTAGGAGGCAATTCCCACCTCAATGCACTTACACGGGGCCAGAATGAGGTAATTGATGCTGATTCCAGATGAATGTCTTATGCCCAATACGTCGATTATCCTGCCTCATGGATACTGCCTGACCTGCTGTGCTTTTCCAGCAGTCGACTCTCGACTCTGATCTCCAGCAACAGCAGTCTGAAGTGTCTACTAAATTATGCTCTAACATGATGAACAAGTGGAGCAGAAGCTGCACAGAAAGACTGTTCCACGTTGTTCCTCCTGGCTCCGTTGCTCATGATACACATGTGGGACTTTAACGTGGTTTTCCAGCGGTGAGCAGGGAAGCCATATATCTTGTGTGACGTCTCAAGAAGGCATCTTTCATCTCTGAGAAGACAGTCTGGTGTGCTCTATGTAGGGTGGAAGCTGATGGGAATGGATAACTGTTTCAGATGGAAGGTATTGTGGCTGCTGTTGGGGATTGTGAATAACCTGACGTTCAGTACAGGGTTCACACGCCGACTGCACAATAACGTGGGGAGAGTTAAGTTAGGCCTTCCAAATAGTTTGGAAGGCCACGTTATACTGATGGATGGATCCTCTAATTTCAAATAATGCTCATCTTGTTCATGTTGATCTTGTCTAGTGCACGTCCTGTTCAGTGTAACCTGTATGCCTTACTCTGTCCAAGTCTATTTCCACCCTGTGATCTGTCTGGCCATGCTTACTATGATCTTCCTCCACTGCTCATAAATAAAGCGTTTCCCTATACTGAGATACACGTGACAATAAATCAAACCAATCAATCCTGTGTAAAGTATGGAATTTCTCTCTCTGTCAATGTCTCTTTTGGAAATAAGTGATCGCTGCCACTTCTCGTGTTTCAGCATCACGATTTCTTCATCTCTCACCGCTCTACAGATTGAACACTCAGCTTATTCACTCTATCCTCATGTTACCATCACCCGTGTCTGTGGTAAGGAGATCATTCTTTACAAAGGAGAGCAAATCTGTAGAGAGTGCTCCAAATGCTCTCTCAGCAAGGCTCTACAACAGCTGGAAGATGGCTTGACTTATGTACTCGAATCATCTTACAAGGAAGCACAGCATAACATTGACTGCGCCCATTACTTACACAGGGTTTGATTCAGACCGGTCAGCATGAAATTGTGATTGGGAGATCATGCTTGCCAAAATTCTTAGAATCCTTTGGTGAAGTAACCAAAAATGTTGATGAGGGCAGAGCGGTAAACGTAGTCTCTCTGGATTTCAGTAAAGTCTTTGATAAGGTTCCACATTGCAGGCTGCTCTGGAAGGTTCCATCACGTAGAATACTGGGGGATCTGGCCAATTGGATACGCAGTTTGCTTGTTGATAGGAAGCAGAGGGTTTTGTGGAAGGGTGCTTGCCAGACTGGAGGCTGGGTCCATTGCTGTTTGTTATCTATGATTTGGTTGAGAATGTACAAGGCATGATTAGTAAGTTTGCAGATGACACTAAAATAAGTGGGAGCATGATCAGTGAGGAAGTTTATCAGAAATTGCAGAAGGACCTTAATCAGGTGGGCAAGTGGGCTGAGAAATGGCAAATGGAATTTAATATAGATGTGTGAGGACTTGCAGTTTGGAATCTCAAATCAAGGTAGGAGTTTCACGGTGAATGGGAGGGCCTTAAGGGGTGTAGTGGGCAGAGAGACCT
>NW_025204845.1:7061-9926 GCF_004010195.1 Chiloscyllium plagiosum | reverse complement strand
TTGGCTAAATATTAGGTTTATTGTGAGAGAACATTAGGTTTATTGTGTTAAATTGAAAGGAGTTAAATGGAGCTGTTTGTTCAGCGACTGTAATTACTGTTAAACTCCATGATTCAAAACGTGTCGCTAGAGGATTTATCACTCTTATTAATAAGGGACTGAGCTCGATGTGTTACTCCATAGTATGATCGTGTGCATCACCTCCGACACGAACAGGTATCAGCAGCTACACAGCAAGGGAGACAAGAGATCAGAATCTTAAAATTTCAGACTGGCACGTTACGACAATGGATCAGAATCTGAGATCAATAGACTGGAATATTCCAACAATGTACAGGAGTTTACCTTTGGGTCTTTCCTGGCTTTTCGGTGATGGAATACCATTATCCTATCGGCTCTGGGCTGCATTTTGGGTGATCCAAGCTGGATACTTTCCTATCCTCGCTATGGTTGGTGTTCCTGGTGAGTCTCTCTATCCGACCATTAACTCTACTTACCTTGTTGCTTTGAATTACTGTCCTATTTAGTTAAGTACAGAAAAGATTGACGCAACTGTAATCATTTCCACTCATAAACTTTATTTCGTATCAAACAAGTTTAAACCTGAAACCAAAGGAGGAAACAAACTGTTCACAACCTCCATGAGTAACCTTGCCCTGAATTGACTTCTGTCTCCATGTTTACCTCAGCAATAACACTGTACATCATAAACTGCCCAATATCCCTTGTTTCCATCTCAGTCTCACTCCAGCTGCTGACTTATCTGTACATATTTCCTATGCAATTTGTATTCTAGTACTTTTCCCTCTCCAGTTCTACTAGGAAAAATTCAACAGGGAACTTTCCCTGCTGTTCTGCCAACAGATGTCCTTTTCTTGGGACACCACGGGATTGTCGTGATATCGACATCGGACAGCAAAAATGTCATTGGCGTTGACGTGTCCTCTGGAATAGGAGAAGGTGAAGACTGCTTGAGTTGAGAGTCAAAGAGTTTGGTTTTGGAAAAGCACGGCTGGTCAGGCAGCATCCGAGGACACCCTAGAAAAATGTGCTTATGCTGTAAACGTCGATTCTGCTGCCTCTCTGATGCTGCCTGACCGGTTGTGCATTTCCATCACCACACCCTTGTCCTCCACAATGGATGAGCAAGCCTCCCAACTCAGGGAATTACAGGACTGACAAGGACAGCTGTTCTTTCCAATATTGTCCAAATGTCTTAAAAGATTACTGAAAAGAAAGATGAGTCCTTTTCCTCGGCCTTAACATTTTGTCCAGAAAATTGCTTCCACTTCCATACATATGCATTACCCTGTTCAAGTGAATTCCTTTCCCTCTGTTTATTTGTCTAAGTGTGGTGTTTACCTCAACAGGCACCACTGGTGTTAGAGAAGCTGAACTTCAGTATGAGCTACACTGTCAAATACTTCTATGGAAAGAGGAAATGTCCAATTTTCAAATCGGAAAGTGTTTCTTAAGAAAGGGAAATGAACATAAAGGTACAAAATTAAGGAAAGGCGATTGGTTTGCTCAGTAGCGAATGGACATTCTCTGTATTTTTGAAACGTAATGCAATCGTACCATCAGAAATGTTGTGTCGGTGTTGTGCTTGCTTTCATCGCGGTTGTGTTTTAGCTGCGGCATAGATTCAATGAGGAGCTGCAAAGTCTGTGAAAATCTAAGCGAAGACTGCAGAGAGGAAAAGCTCGAAAAAGAAATAGGAGGAAGATGGTGGGGTAATTTGAGGACGTGAGGCAGTTTGTGCACCTGATAAATCCTGACTTGCAGGAAAAGTTTCCCAACAAATTGTAGAAGCAGAGTGAGGCAAGACTGGTTCAAAGAGGAGGTGGTGTCAGAGCTGAGTCACCACTTCCAACTAAATATTCAGTGTCACACCAAGTTGAGGGCTGTGCTGCCTGTGGCCATTACCGTCACAGTTGTATTGAATTTCTATGATGTGGACCTTCCCAGGCAGACGTGGGTATGATTTCAATAACTCCCAGGATGCTATCCATCGATGTATCCATTCGGTCATTGCAGGTTACCTGCTCCAGGGTAGCAGCACACATTGCTTCTGGCATTATGGATGGAGGAGAGAAAATCACCGAGCAGTACCAGTGAACTGAGTAACTTGTATTAAGTTTAACATATCTATGGATTGTGTGTGTTATTGGCTGGGCCAGCGTTCATTTTCTATCCAAAGTTGCCTGGAAAAAAATGGCAGTCGGCTATTTGTTGGTCTGCTGCCGTCTAGTTGATGTAGATTGAAACATAATACCATTCAGTGGGGCGGCTGTGTGTGGGAGTGGGGGGTGGGGGGAGAGGTGTTACAGGATTTGGAGAAACCCTGAAGGAACAATGATATGTTGATATATTTCCAAGTCAGGATGGCAAGTGGCTTGGAGGAGACCTCGTAAATGATGGTGTTCCGATGTGTCTACTGCACTCTACTTTTCGGATGGATGTGTTTGTAGTTTTAGAAGATGCTGTCTTAGGAACATTGCTGACTTTCCACAGAGGACATTATAGATTTCACAAGAAGTACTTGCGAATAATTAGATGAAGTTAGTATTGATGAAAAGGAGATCATCCAGAAAGTAATTGTACAGAGAGATCCACAGGGACTACGAGCTGAAGTGGGCATTTGGCCCCTCCATTCTGATATTCAATATGATTACGACTGATTGAATCCGAGTGCCTGGCGCTGTGAGGCAGCACTGACCAATCGTTCTGGCCGAAGACTCATCAACGAGCTAATTGATCATTATCGCACACACATTGTGAAGATTTTACAGGAAATTATAAAGTCACTCCTCAATCCTCAGAACACCCATGGAAACAAGGCCAGCTTGACAACTTTCCTCCCTC
>NW_025204845.1:891-3600 GCF_004010195.1 Chiloscyllium plagiosum | reverse complement strand
TTACTGACCTAAACTGTCCCAATCACCCATCATTCCTTGTAATCACTGACTTACACTGTCCCATTCACACATCATCCTAATAATCACTTACCTACACCGTCCCATTCACCCATCACATCTGCATTCACTGACTTACACTCTTCCATTCACCCATCATCCGTTTGCCCACGTACCTAGCCTGTCCCATTCACTCATCACATCTCCCGTCACTGACTACACTGTCCCATTCACGCATCATCCTTGTACTGACATGCTTACACTGTCCCGTTCACTCATCACCCCTGTACTTACAGACCTGCAGTGTCTCATTCAGTCAACATCCCTGAACTAACTCATCTACACTGTTACATTCACCCAACACCCACGTCGGCACTGATCTACACTGTGCCATTCATCCATTACACCTGAACTCATTGACCTACACTGTCCCCTTCAACCATCAGCCCTGTGGTCACGTACCTCCACTGTGGTGTTCACCCGTAACCAGTGTACCCACTGACCTAAACTGTCCGTTCACCCATCACCCCTTACGTACTGACCTGCAAGGAACCGCTCATCCATTACCCCATATTCGGAAATCTACATGTCCCGTTCACCATTCACCCTTACTCAGTGACCTTACGTACTGACCTGCAAGGAACCGCTCATCCATTACCCCATATTCGGAAATCTACATGTCCCGTTCACCATTCACCCTGTACTCAGTGACCTACGCTGTCTCATTCACCCTTCACCTCTGTACGCACTGATCTATTCTGTCCCATTCACCCATCACCCCTGTACTTACTGACCTACACTGTCTCATTCACATATCAAACATGTCCTCACTGATCTACACTGTCCCTTTCACTCATCATCACTGCACCCAATGACCTACACACTCGCGTTGCCCAGACACCCCTGTACTCACCGAGCTACACTGTCTTATTCACCCAGCACCCCTGTACTTTCTGACCTAAACTGTCCCATTCACTGATCATCCCTGAACACACTGTCCTACACTGTCCCATTCACCCATCACCCCTTTACTATACTGTCCCGTTCACTGATCTCCACTGTACACAGTGACTGACAGTGTCCAAGTCATCCATCATCCCTGTACACACGGACCTACCCTGTCCCATTCACCCACCTTCTATATACTCGGTGATCTATACTGCTCCATTCGCCCATCACTGCGATGTTTATTAACCTGCACTGAACTCTGCTGTGCTAATACCTATTTTCATGTGTTCATTCTTATGACGGTTCGTCTTTGGCATCACTTTTCAATTTAGTCTATTCCTCCAAATCCTTATTAATGTATTCCTCAGCTCTTCTCCCTTTCAGCGCTGCCTAACGCGATGTTTGAAGCGAATGTGTTTCCCTCGTCTTACAGATTCCTCTTCGATCATTATGAAACATACATGATGTTGACAGCTTTTCCGCGCCAACGGGAGCCATAAATGGAGTTTATAGATGGGAGGTTAGCTTCCGTGATTGAAAGGGCTGTGCACAGCATTTTCTGTAGTTTTTTACATTGCTGCACAGAGCAGCAGCCATATCAGACCGTTATGCATCTGGACATTATTATTTCAATGGTGCATCTGTAGAAGTTGGTGAGGGCCCTTATGAACATAAAAAAAAACTTTCTGAGCAGTCTGAGCAAAAAGAGGCTTGTTGTGTCGTCTTGGCTGTCGCTTCTACGTAGTAAGAGAAGGACATTTTGTTAGTTTTCGTCACTGTTAAGAACTTGACAGTCTCCACTCTCCCCACCTCATTTCCATTATGTAGATGGGGCGTGTTCACCTACATTCTTTCTGAATTAGATGATCATTTCTTTTTTTTGTATTGCCAAAATTGAGGGAGAGGTTGTTATCATTTCATCACAACAACTTTCTGCATTGGGAATCACTATTATTTGAGATCCGGCCAACAACTGTGGTGTCGCCTGCAAGTATGGCCTGTGCCTGTCCACTGAACGCTTGTGTTTGCTCCGGTCAGCTGATCGTGTATTCAGGAACATGAGGAAGCCAGTTGAGTACTATTCAAAAACACCAGGCATGCAATTTGTAGCAGAGTGGCTACTGACTGACTCCAGATGTTGAAAAGTCAGTGGAGCTGCTGGGTATGGTTTACTGGAGGTTGTGCAATGAGCTGCCTTCCAATTTCAGGGAGACTTAAGGGTTTGGTGATCCAACTCTTGACGGAGCATGGGGACTGTAGTTTCAGCATCTGGGCCTACAACATGAACAACAAATGGAGCAAAGGCTGAAGTGAGAGGAATCTCTGAAACCACGGAGTGCCACACAGGCATAAAGATATGCAACACAGAAACAGATCTGTCGGTCCCACTCGTCCTTATCGACTAGATAATTGACATTAATCTCCTCCTATATAGAACATTACAGCGCAGTACAGGCACTTCGGCCCGCGATGTTGCGCCGCCCTGTCACACTAATCTGAAGCCCATCTAACCTACACTACTCCAATGTACGTCCATATGCCTGTCCAATAACGACTTAAATCTATTTAAAGTTGGCGAATCTACTACCGTTGCAGGCAAAGCATTCCTTACCCTTACTACCCTCTGAGTAAAGAAACTACCTCTGACATCTGTCCTATATCTATCACCCCTCAATTTAAAGCTATGTCCCCTCGTGCTCGCCGTCCCCATACTTGGAAAAAGGCTCTCACTGTCCACCCTATCTAACCCTCTCATTATCTTGT
>NW_025204845.1:0-807 GCF_004010195.1 Chiloscyllium plagiosum | reverse complement strand
CCTGTCAATCTAGGTGGCAACTTTCAGAGATCTGTGTAAATGGACACCGAGGTCTCTCTGCTCATCTGCATTCCCAATAATCTTACCATTAGCCCAGTACTTTGCATTCCAATTACTCCATCCAAAGTGTATCACCTCATACTTGTCCACATTAAACTCCATTTTCCACATCTCAGCCCAGCTTGGCAGCTTGTCTATATGTCTCTGCAACCTACTACATCCTTCGTCACTATCCACAACTCCACCGACCTTAGTGTCGTCCGCACATTTACTAACCCACCTTTCTAATCCCTCATCCAGGTCATTTATAAAAATGACGAACAGCCGTGGAACAATACCGACCCTGACGGTACGCCATTAGTAACTGGACACCAAGATGAACATGTTCCATCAACTACAACCCTCTGTTTTCTTTCAGCAAGCCAATTACTGATCCAAACTGCTATGACTCCCACAACCCCATTCCTCTGCATTTTGTATCATAGCCTACTGTGGCGATCCTTATCGAACGCCTTGCTGAAATCCATATACACCGCATCAACCGGTTTACTCTCATCTACCTGTTTGGTCACTTTGTCAAAAAAGTCAATAAGATTCGTTAGGCACGACCGAGCCTTCACAAAACCGTCCTGACTGTCCCTGATCAGATTATTCTTTTCTAGATGGTTATATTTCCTATCTCTTATAACCTTTTTCCAACACTTTCCAACAACTGAAGTAAGACTTACTGTTCTGTAATTACCAGGGTTGTCTCTACTATTCGGAACTATTCGGAGGCCTACAGAAATCTCCCAGCATGTTGACTTC
>NW_025204844.1:8028-9926 GCF_004010195.1 Chiloscyllium plagiosum | reverse complement strand
AGGTTCCATGCAATCACCACTTATTCCCTCAAATCGTTACAGATTAATCCTCATGCACACCCGATGGTACAATCATCCCAAAAATTAGTCTGGTGAAACTCCTTTACACTATTTCTGCCAAGAGGATTATTCCTTATAAAAGAGAGAAAATCTGCCCATACTACCCCAAATACTATCTCAGCAACACTCTCAGGGTTGATCACAATAATTCTGTTCCCTTACTTAGCTGTCTCCGCTTGTTTTCTGTGCTGTAAAAAGCCATTACTTCTCTCTACACTGCGAATGCTGTGGAATTTAGAAGTTCCTTACATCTTTATGTCAGCATTAATAATGTCACCACTAGAGGTGCCGATGGAGATGAATATCACTCTCGGAGGGAGACTCAATGAGAAATACTTCACCCGAAACAGGGAATGGTCGCCTACCTGAATGGAAATGACTTGCAGGAACATGGAACTCAGGCAGAGGAAGGGAGCGATCTTTTCTTTTGTTCTGCTCTCACGGGATGTGTGCAGCCCTGGTCAGACTAGTATGTTATGCTGATCGTGAACTGAGGTGCTAGTTCAGCTATTCCACAGGACAGTTGAGAGTAAAATATACCACAGTGGTGTTGCAGTCACACAGAGACCTGACCAGGGAAGGATGACCCATCGACTTCTCTACAGGACATGAGGCAAACAGATAGGCTTTGTTTAAAACAAGTGGTGATGATTTCATTTGTATTCCATCAACTTCCTTCATGAGACACCAAAAGATTATTATTCTGTGCCTCTTAATTATGAGTCAATGACTTGACCACCAAGTACTGTCTGTCCATCTGACAGATTCTGTGGAGAGGACAAATTAACCATCTTAAGTGCAAATATTTTGTGACGTAAGCATGTTTAGAAGAGACTTGACACGGTTATATCTGGATATACCAAAGGCACAAATGATGAATTATTCAGCAGTTGCACTGAGGCTGAGAAGGAGACTGAAATTTCCTGATAGTGGTCTTGGGCAGGATTGGTAAGTGGAGAGAATATGTAGAAATGCAAATCTGAATGGAGAAAAAAGATCATTGAGTTTAAAAACAGTGTGGTTTCTCCTGGCATATTGTTGAGTAAGTTGTGAATAGTAATTTGCTAGTTATAATTTGTAAGGAATAAAAATTTTGACTGTATCTGAAAATGATGACTTCCAAATTCTAAAATTTGAACGTGAACAGCAAATTAGTTCAACTCAGCTTAATGGTCAGATGGAATGACTTACCAGGAACACCAACTGTAGCGAGGATGGGATAATAATCACCTTGCATAATCCAAAGGATATCTTCGACCTGTGATGCTAATGATATCCAAGGCTGAAAAAGGTAGTAAAGACCCCAGGATAAACTCCTGTCTGTTATTGTAATATTCCAGTATAATGTTCTCAGATTCTGATCCATTAATGGAACATCCCAGTCTAATGTTCTCAGATTTTGATCTCTCCTCCCCGCCTCTCGAGCTACTGATCCCTGTTAGTCCAGTCATTGATGCAGCCGCCCATACTGGGATAACACATTGAACTGAGTCCTTAATTAATAGAAGAGACAAACCTTCCAGTGACACATTTCGGATCCACGGAGACTGACATCGATCACAGTCACTGAACAAATAGCTCCAGCCAACGCCTTTCAATTTAATATTGTTTTATTAAATTTAAACAAAAATAAACTTTTGCATTCTGGATGGAATTTGTGTGGGTGACTGACGGAACAAATCTTGAGGCTGGTAGATCACTTGAGTGTAACCATTCAATCTGCGTTGGATGTAGGAGAAATGCCATACGTTTGTAAGTACGTAAACATGCATCTCTGTTTATAAATGGAAACTTACATCCTGGAACTACTGACCAAGCATTTTAATTTCAATATACAT
>NW_025204844.1:0-5913 GCF_004010195.1 Chiloscyllium plagiosum | reverse complement strand
CCCGTGTTAGGCTATTGCAGAAAATATGGAGAGTGTTGTGTTGGAAAAGCAGAACAGATGAGGCAGCGTCCAAGGAGTACGAGAGTCGATGTTCATTTGAAGCCATTCATCAGGAATCAGTGTTCTGGTCTCCAGCATCTGCAGTCTTCACTTTCTCCCAGCTCCTCGGATGCTGCCTGACCTGCTGTGCTTTTCCAGCACAACACTTTCGACTCTGATCTCAAACATCTGTAGTCCTTAATTTCTCCCAGAAAATACGGAGACGTGGAATTGAGGGCGATTTAGCGGTTTGGATCAGAAATTGGCTAGCTGAAAGTAGACAGAGGGTGGTAGTTGATGGGGAATGTTCATCCTCGAGTTCAGTCGCTAGTGGTATACTGCGAGGATCTGCTTTGGGGCGACTGTTGTTTGTCCTTTTGAAAATGACCTTAATGAGGGAATGGAAGAATGAGTTAGTAAATTTACAGTTCACAGTAAGGTCGGTGGAAATATGGGTAGTGCTGAAGGATGTTTCAGGTACTGAGCTGTAATGTTCTGTGTTCATGGGCTGAATAGCTTCCTTCTGTGATGTAACAATTGTGAGGTACTCTGACCCACAATAAAAGTTTTAGGTGCCTGGAGAGACAAGCTGGTCCAGTAAAGGATACACATTGCACTGGCATTCATCATCTCTTCCTGTTCTCTGATAGGCAACGGCCTCAAAATATCTGCCCAAACAAAATAGATTGATTAAATTTCACGCAGTCAAGAGGACGTTCACCCGAGGGGATTGCCATCAGAGATTTAATGAATAATAAGATTTCAGAATAACACAAATAAAAAAAATAATATCACAGCAACATAACCATTGGCAGCAGAGCAAAACTTACAGTTTTAAAGAATTCCAAGTTCAACATTTTGTCCAATTTTGGTCACCTTGCCATGGGAAGGATGGTCTTAAACTGAAACCTTATAAGGATGTTGCCAGGTCTCAAGGGTCTGAGTCATAAGGAGAGGTTGGATAAGCTGGGACATTTCTCTTTAGAGCACAGGAGACTGAGGGGCGGCATGAAATGCTTCGAGAGGCTAGTCATGGCCTTCATCAGTTCCATTCTCCAAGCCTGCCACGATCCGCTACAATTTACCTACCAGTGGAATGGGTCCAGAGTGTGTGCTATATCCCTGGAACATCTGGACAACAAGGATACCTACGTCAGATTCCTGCTCATTGACTATAAGTTCACCTTCAACACAATTATTCCTTTCAGGCTGATCACCAAACTCCCTGACCTTAGTCTTGGCTCCACCCTCTGAAGTTGGATCCTCAGCTTTCTGACCCACAGTACACAATCAGTGAAAATAGGTAAGTGTTTCTCTTCCATGATAACATTCAACACTGAAATCCCAAAGGATGTGTCCTCAGACCCCTACTATACTCCCTGTACACCCACGACTGTATTGCCAAATTTTGAATGAACGCCATCTACATGTTCACTGATGACACAATCATAGTAGGACAGATATGTCATGATGACAAGTCAAAATAAAGAATGGAAATAGAGGACTTTGTGATGTGCTGCACTGAGACCAATCTCTCTTTCAACATCGGCAGAACTAACCAACTGATCAATGACTGCAGAAAGAAAGGAGGAGAACATGCCCCCATCTACATCAATGCAACTGAAGTTGAAATGGTGGACAGCATGAAGTTCCTCGGAGTTACGATAACCGACATCCTGTCCTGGACTTCCCAGTTAGATGTGACTGTCGAGATGGCACAACAACGCCTCTTCGTTCTCCCGCAGCTCAGAATATTTGGCATGCCCACAAGGATCCTGACCAATTACTATAATGCACCCCTGAGAGCAAACCATCTGGGTGCATAATGGCCTTGTGTGGCAACAGCCCAGCCCAGAACACTTGGAGAAATGACAGAAGGTTGTGTGCACAGCCCATGACATGAAGGAAGCCAACCTCCCATCCATTGACTCCATTTACATGGTTCGCTGACGTGGAAAGACTGGCAACCAAAGACCCATCGCACAGGATCACCTACAATCTCTTCCATCAGGCAGACAGTACAGAAGCTTAAACACCCAATCCAGTGGCTCAACAAAAGCATCTTTCCAACCATTATTCAACTGAGTAAATGAATCGCTGACTTCAAATAGTGCTGACCTTAATCACGTTGATCTTGCCGATTGCATGCCATTTGTGGTGTAGCCTGTATACATCAGTCTGTTTTTAGTTTACCCTCTGATCTGTATTTCCTTGCTTATTGTAGGAGCGAGATTCCCCAGCTAGGGACAAAGACTCTGGAGGCAGACAGGGCATAGGCAGGGAGTGGACATTAATTCAAGCAAAAACTGTTTATTGCAGGGAGAGTACCAAAGGATATTCTTCAAATCTGGCTTTGACATGGGAAGGCAATGGTTTCCTTAATCCTCAGCTCACATCAGAAGGGGGTCGCTGCTCCCAGTTACCTGGAGCTGTAGGGTGGTGGCTACCTCATAGTTTTCAGCTGGTGGTGGGTAGCCTTTACCAGTCACCTCACAGAGTTCGTCGTTTCCTGTTTGGGAGGTTCTGTCCTCCTTTCTCCCCGCAGCGCTCTGTCTCTTCTTCTGATGATGACCCTCCCCAGCCCATTTTTGATTGTCTTAGATTACCTACAGTGTGGAAAGAGGCCCTTCAGCCCAACAAGTCCACAACGACCCGCCGAAGCGCAACCCAACCAGACTCATCCCCCTCTGTGTTACATCTTAAACTAACACAACGATCAATTTAGCATGGCCAATTCACCTAACCTGCACATTTTTAGATTGTGGGAGGAAACCGGAGCACCCGGAGGAAACCCACGCAGACACGGGGAGAATGTGCAAATTCCACACAGAGAGTCGCTGAGGCGGGGATTGAACACTGGTCGCTGGCGCTGTGAGGCAGCAGTGCATCTCCACTGTGCCATCGTGCTGCCCATCTTCACCATGCGAAGAGCTGCCTGTATCCAAACGTGCAGCTACCGTTTACCCCTTTGCTAGGAGGTTTTGGTGGCCTGGCGCGTTTTCCTCCTCCTGTTTTTTTATAGGAATCCGATTCTCTGCCTCCTTGGTTCTCTCCTCCTCCATTGCCTCCGTTTGTCCTGACAAGTGGTCCGCCTCTCCACACAGATTACAGTTCTTGGCCTCTTTGCATTCCTTGGTCGGGTGACCATCCTGCTTGCAGTTCCAACAGATAGTGACATCATAGTCAGCCGCAATGTGGCCTGACTTCCCGCAGGTTTGGCACACTTTTGGCTGCACTCCGTATGTCAGGTACCCTCTGCACCCTCCGATTGCAAAGCTGGAGGGTGGGTAGAGGATGTTCCCATGGCATCGACCCTCAGGGTTACCCTGACCTGCCGCTTGCTGGTCCAGATTCTGAAAGGGTCCACCACATCAGTGCTTTCTGCCTCAACCTGGATGTATCTACTCAGGAAGGTGAGGACATGAACTGGTGGAACGTGGGGGCTGTATATTTGAATCGCATTAACACGACTGCTCTTTGGAGGACGCACACACAACAGCTGACGAGATGGAGAACAGAGGCTCCCCTTCCTTCATGGTCACATCGAAATAGCCTGCTCCAGGAAAATCCTACATGCAGCACACATCGTTTTTTAATTTCAAAAATATACTTATTGATAAAATAATTTAATGGTCTGTACAGTTTGTCATGCCATACATGCGTTAACATTTACGTACAGTTATCAGAGTTTTATCATTTTTATACACAGGTCTGTACATTTATCAAACATCTGTCCATAATCAAACATCTGTCCATATATTTAGCTGAGGCGTCACCAGAGCCCAAATGACTGTGTGGGCCCCCTGTTGTTCTTAGGTCTTTCCCCACCGCGCCTTGGCGGCAGCTGCCCCAAGCTTCAGCGCATCCCGCAACACGTAGTCCTGGACATTGGAATGTGGCAGTCTGCAACACTCAGTCGTGGTCAACTACTTCAGCTGGAAGATCAACAGGTTTCGGACTGCCCAGAGAGCGTCCTTCACCGAGTTGATGATCCTTCAGGCACAGTTGATGTTTGTCTCGGTGTCCGTCCCGAGGAACAGCCCATAGTGCACAGAGTTCCCGTGTCACGACGCTGCTCGGGACGAAGCTCGACAAACACCACTGAGACTTCTCAAGACTTTTTCTGCGTAGGTACATTCCAGAAGGTGCTTACAGTCTCGTTCCCTCCCCCCACGGCTGCTTCAAACCCACAGCAGAGCAAAGTCTTCTTCACAAATGCCATTCGATCGACATGTGTATGATCCTCCACCTTCTTCACAGTCACCTTGACAGTGTTGCGAATGCCCTGGCCTGGGCTGCGGGCTGCTGCTGAGGCCATAGATCCCAGCTTGGCTGGTTCCTGAATTGGCGTTAAGCCGAAGCCAGCATGAAGATCCACCAAGAGCAGGACAGCACAACCAAACGATCCTCCACCGTCCAATCACGATCCAGCGATGATCTCGGCGAGCTGTGATGACTCGCAACTCGACACCCGTCCTGATATGAACAGACACTTGATCTTGACCAAAGGGATTCTAATAAAAATCTTTCTGATAATCCAAGTTTAGTTCCTCTATTGCTTTCTCGTAATTAATCTACCAGTCAGTTTCTCTAATATGTTTCCCATTTCATCAATGTGAGTTGAATTTTTTTTATGCTCATATATTTCAGTTCCAATAATTTTCCCAAATTAGTTTATTTACTAATTTCATACTATATACATTTCTCCTCAGTCTCAGGTTTCCTCCTATTGCTGGGAAGGCTTTGTTTATGTTTTTTTTCTGTGAAGACAGAAGTGAAGTAGTTGATTCATGTTTTTCTGTTCTCCATTCTCCATTCCCTGGTTTCAGACTGTAAGGAAGCTGACACTTTGACTGGAAAGAGCAGCTGTTGTCTATTCACCCTGTCCATGCCTCTTGTAATCTTAAACCTGAATTACTTACCCACTCAACATTCTCTGCTCCAAGGGAAACAACTCGAGCTTATCCAGCCCCTCTCCACAGCTCATATGTCCCATCCCAGGTATCATCCCAGTGAATCTCCTCTTCACATCATCCAATACAATCACATCCTTCCTGTAATATGGCTACGAGAACTGCACACAGTATTTAATTTGGCCTTACCAAAGTGCTATATACTCTTATAATCTGTTGGTCAACGAACAAAGGCTATATCGACGGTCCTGCTTAGCTCATCAATGATCATATCCAGTCACGTTTGGGGTCTTCTCACAGCAGAGAGCGGCGCGAGCTGGTCGGAAGTGAGGTTGGAGCGCAGAGCTGGTCGGGAAGGTAAGTGACTGGGTGTGTTCTAGTCCCCAGGCCCTACATAGTAGGGCCTCCCTCCCATCCTCGTCCTCTAACCTAATTTTAAGGTCCACAGGTAAGCTACTCAGTGTTCTTGTTTTCGGAGACGAGGTGTAGAGTAATGGCAGCGCAGGCAGTGGAATGTTCCTCTGCAGGATGTTCGAGGTAGGGGTGACCACCGATACTACTGCCGACTTCATCTGCAGGAAATGCAGTCAGATCCTGCTCCTCACAGTACGAGTTAGGGAACTGGAACTGGAGTTGGATGAACTGAGGATTATTCGAGAGGCTGAGAGGGTGATAGATAGAAGCTACAGGGACATAGCTACGCCAGAGAACAGAGGTAGCTGGATACCAGTTAGAGGTGGGAAGGGGAGGAAGCAGGCAGTGCAGGGATCCCCTGTGGTCGTTCCCATAAACAATAGGTATACCGCTTTAGATACTGTTGAGGTAGCAGGTGTAAGCTGCAGTGACCGGGTCTGTGGCGCGAGGTCTGGCTCTGAGACTCAGAAGGGAAAGGGGGAGAGGAGGACAGCGCTAGTTATAGGAGACTCTCTGTTAGAGGGACGGACAGGCAGTTCTGTGGACA
>NW_025204843.1:4243-9925 GCF_004010195.1 Chiloscyllium plagiosum | reverse complement strand
GTGCAGTGAGGCAGTAGTGCTGACCACTTAGCCACTGTGCTGTCTATGAAGTGCAACTTACAGACCATATGAGACTTGAGGGTAAAGGAAAGATCAGGCAGAATTCACCCTCTTGATACCAGCCAACTTCCATTTTTGTTTTAGTATGGTGAATTTCCTAGACAGGAGACACTTTTCCAAATGATTTTGACTGTCTACTTAGGGAGCACAGGGTTTACCATCTCCTTTACCTGCAGGATCTGTAGGACATTACAAGCAGCCTGATGTATTTGTAGTAAAAGGTGTTTTTCCACACAACAGTTTCCGCAATGTAACATTAGGAATGGCACAGCAAACTATTGGAATGTTCTATGGAAATGTGGACAGAGCATACTGAGACATGAGGATTGGTAGTACCACCATATGGGACTGTATGTGTTTGTGGTTTTATATATCAATGATCAGTCCTTGGGCCTCAATTATTTACTCACCATCCTAGTGACTAGGAGGAGAGGCAGAGCGTAATGCACCCAAACATGTTGATGGTACAAAAATAGGTTGGAGGATGTCATGTTATATTGAGATACAATTTGTGAAAGGATATAGATATGACTGGGTAAAAATTTGGAAGATGAAGTTTACTGTAGGAAATTGTGAAGCTGTGCGCTTTTACAGGAAGCATTAAAAAGGAGTCAATTATTTAAATGGAGAGATAACCCAAAAGGTATAGCACAGAGTGATCTTGATGTTTGTTGTGATTGAACAGAAAAATGTTAGTGTACAGCAAGAAAGTAAGAAGACAAACAGAATTTATTGCTAGAGAATTTGAGGTTAAAGTTTGGAAAATCTTATGACAACTGTACAGGGTATTGGTGAGGCTGCACCAAGATTACTGTGTACAATTTTGGACTCCTTATTTAACAAAGGATATTGTGGCTTTGGAGGCAGTTCAAAAGAGATTCAATAAGCTGATTCCTGATGTGAAGGCAGACACCTTGTTGATTTTGGCTAAAAGGTTAGGGTTTCATTCATTCGAGCTTTGAAGAATGAAGGGTGATCCAATTGACATGCATACATTTCTGAGAAATCTTGACAGGGTAGATGTTGAGAAGATGTTTAACTGGGTGGAGTCTGGAAATTGGAAATTTCAAGGAGATGAAGGGCTTCCACCTGAAATGTCAATTCTCCTGCTCCTCAGATGCTGCCTGACCTGCTGTGCTTTTCCAGAACCACACTCTCGACACTCATCTTCAGCATCTGAGGTCCTCACTTTCTCCCAATCTTGATGAATGTCAAGACAGGCTTGAGTAGCCAAAGGCCTTTTCCTGCTGCTATTCCTTATCTTCTTATTTATCCAACACACTGTTGGCTGAAGAACCAGCAGGTGCTTTAGTGGTAATTCCAGGACACTACCTCTTGGTTTATCACAGGAAAGAAATTAAAAATAGGAGCTTGTTAAAAATATACAGTGTGTGGAATTGGATGTAAAAAGAGCAAATAACATGTTTGATTTGTGTTTTTGAAATTTATAACATCATGGGTTGTATTTATTGGTTATTCTTTTAGGTTGATGTTTCGTCTGTACAGTTCATTCACCACACACAGCACTGGTGATGTTGAACTCATTGACATCACACATGGCAATGGAACATCAGTTTCACCTTGCAGTCCTTGGGTTCTTGCAGCTCACAGCTCATTCTACCCAGTATGTCCCTCCGTACAATTCAGCTTCCCTTTGTTTCTTCTCGTCCCCTTCTTTTCCCCCTAGCCCGACACTGCTCCTTGCCGATCTTTCAGTTCCCAGTTCCGATACAGGATTTATTCCTGGAATGTTAACCTGGCATCTCTCTCCACCTGTGACTGAGACCAAGACCGAGACCGAGACCGAGACCGACCCCCATCAGCTGACAGCTGGCAGGAGGCACGGGGATGGGGAGGAATTATGGGATGGATCTGTCAGTGCCCTTTAATCCCACAGATTCTCAGCATTGCTGAGCTTTTCTCTCTGATGTTAGGTGCCATGCCAAAGATAGGAAAGATCTTCTCAGTGAAAGTGTGGATAAAAGTATGGAGATGGGACATGGTGTCCACATTATAAAATGAGACCTGTCCACCCTCATAGTCCAGGAAAACCCCAACTTTCCATTGTTTCTCGATCGGGGTGTGAGTTGCCCTCGAAGGTGATGTGGAAGTTATATAATTGCTTTCGGAGGAATGGCCAGAAAATCCAGTATCCATTCTCAGGTTTCAAATCAATGTTTCCTTTCCTCTTGACAGACTCTTGGGCCACTTTCACTTTACTCAGAGTTTTCTCCCTCACCTCCACCTCCCAGTAATGTCTCCCGGCTGTGAATTCCTCGGATCCCAGAACAAAGGGCTGGGGATCAAACCTCTTGGGGTTGTCGCGGGGCAAATGCCGTCTTTTTTCTGCTCTCACATTGATCTGGTTCTCAGACACGACAAGCTGGATATTCGCTGTGTTTGGACCCAAAGTCAGACATGCTGGGACTGTATGGAGAAAACATCATTTTTTTTAATGAATGAAGTAAATTTTTGAAATAAAAATAAATCTGCAAGCGGAAACAAGATGCAGACTCATAAAGCTAAACCTTCCAGCTTTTTGTGCATTTAGTGAACATCTAGAGTATGAGCCCTCCCTGTGCCTCCGTCCCGCCTCCCTCTGTCTCACTCTTCCTCCACCAAAGGCAACTCTCCAGGCACCTTCACCCTCCTGGGATGGGGTCAAAACCCTGTCAGCGTCCTAAACCTGTTTCTCCATCAAAATATTGTTTTTTACTTGCTCCCAGGTCAAAACCTTTCTAAACCATAGTTACTAATTACTCTTCTCTGATAATTGCAGAGAAATCCATCGGTAAGTGATTGAACTGAATGTGTTCACCAGCGCAGTCACATTGAAACTGAAAGTGGTTTGAATCAGGAAGTGCTGAGTGTGAACATGGCTTCCAGACAGCAGGGAGAGAGTTGGACCGAGGAGGCAGTTTGTCCCATTTGTCTGGATTTCTTCACCAACCCGGTTACACTTGATTGTGGACACAACTTCTGCCGCTCCTGTATCACCCAGAGTTGGGAAAAGAAGGAGATATGCTCCTGCCCGGAATGTAGAGAGGTGTTTCCGGAAAGAAACCTCAGGATAAATCGAGCCTTAGCGAATCTGGCCGAGGAGTATAAATCGGCGGTTCTACAAACGGAACTGACTCAGAAACGGAAGATTTCCGAAGTGAGGGTGAGCTCTCCCTGTGCTGATTTTCTGGGATCTGGGTTAGTTTTGTTCCCTTTATCGCGGGACATTAATGAGGTTTCACATTTTCATTTGGTAGGAACAGGCGAGCAGTCTGCAGACCCACATCACATCCGAGTTCACTAAAATGCACCAGATTCTCACTGAGAAAGAGCAGCGTTTACTCAGAGATCTCAGGGAAGAAGAGGAGAGGATTGTAGAACCAATGGAGAAAACCCTTCGAGAGATTCAGGAGAATTTAAATTCTATTGAGGAGAATCTGTCAAATTTGCATAAACTGATGGGGCAAAAAGACGAATTGATCTTTCTGAAGGTGAGGGAAGATATTGCAGGTTATTTCAGACAGATTTCGGACATGATGACAACTGTAAAAATAATATGGAATATCGTGTAAAAAAGTGAACTGACCTTGTGACTGTCCGGACGGTTCTGTTGTTGTCACTGAAGAAGGGTCAATGCTCCCGAAGCGTTCACTCTGATTTCTTTCCACAGATCCTTCCAAACCTGCTGAGATTTTCCAGTAATTTCTGTTTTTTTACTAACCGCTGCCAAACTATCTGCAGATTCTCGGGAATATCGACATTCTCCCGGGAATGGATTGTGATGTTATTATTTATTTTGTTATTATCTCCGTGCTCCCCAAGTTTAATTGTCTCCTGGAACTCCCATTATAATCCAGTTCCAGTTCCATGTGGAGAGAGTGTGTGTGTGTGGGTGTCTGTCTGTCTCCTCCTGAAATCTGTTACTGCCATCCTCACTGTTTGTGATTCATTTCTTTCAGGAGGAAGCTTGTCGGGAGAGAAGGTAGGACATGCTCTTTACTGAAACTCTGCACAGTTTGCTCAGTAACCCAGGGATGGGTTATTATGGGGTTATTTCCTGGTTAATGGTGATGCTTTAAAGGGTGATTCATCGTATAACAGTAACTCCGGTTATGGTTCACACACGTGTTTTTTTATAAGAAGAAGATTGCTCCAGATTTTAAACAGTATTAGATTTTATGAAACTGTTCTGCAGTTTTGCAAACAATGACAAGATGCCTGTAAATACAGCCTGGTTCCGAGGCTGGAAGTGATCATTGCCCTGATTTTTGTGACTGTTTGTGTGACTGTGACCTTCCCCCTGACCCTGTGAGAGACACATGGCCCATGTTTCCAGGGAATGGCCATCCCTGTCACTGCATGGCTCCTGACCAGCCCTAGACAGTCAGAGTTGAAATGGGGAATCATTTTTGTTTCACTTTTTACAACGTTAACTCGCACCGTAGTCTTTATAAAGGGAACAATAAAAGCAAAATAAAAAAAAACTTTAATTAGTGTAATGTAATGTTCTGAGTACTTTGCATGAGAGTTGGAAAGTATAGAAAAGTATCACTGAGCTATTAATCCAGGTGATTGCTGTTGGTTTTAGCGGATCAGAAAGGAGGAAAGAGGAATAGAAAGATGGAGAGGTTCAGGGAGGGAATTCCAGAGCTGAGGGTCTGGGCAGCTGAAGGTCCAACCTCCAATGGGGGTGGGGAGATAGTCAGGAGGCTGGAAGTGAAGGAGCAGGATTCTCAGAGGGTTGTGGGACCCATGTATTACACACGTATGTGTATGAAGGTTGGGGTTGCAACGGAGGGAGTGGAGGGCTGCGCGTTCCGAGGGTGAGAGGTTGGAGTGGGTGAGAGGGGTGGGGGAGTTCAGGTGGCGGTTAATATCGCGGCGGCAGTTGGCTTTGAAGAGGTCGAGGGCAGGTAGGAGGCCAGCACGGGGTGTCCAGGTGGATGGGGTGTGTTGGAGGCGGGAGAAGGGGTCGTCAGAGGGTGGGCGGGAGTCTTGGTTAAAGAAGTAGGCACGGAGGCGAAGGCGGCGGAAGAATTGTTCGATGTCACGCTGCGTGTTGAATTCATTAATCCGGGAGCATAGGGGAATGAAGGTGAGGCCCCTACTGAGGACTGCTCTTTCATCCTCAGAGAGGGGTAGGTCTGGAGGGCTGGTGAAAACACGGCAGGGCTGGGAGCTAGGACCTGATGTGGGGCTGGAGGTGGGTGAGCAAATTTGTTGTGAGCAGTGGAGGAGTGGGACTAGAAAAGGAAACAGTGACACTCTCCCACCTCAGTCAGAACCAAAGTGAAGAGAAATTCACAAAGTGGGAATTCATTCAAGTGGGAATTCTCTTTCCCAGAAGTTTGAGAGTGCTGAATCTTTGTTATACCGAGGCTGGCTTTGTCTGATTTTCCATAGACAGGTGAATCAGGATAATGGTGCAATGAGAGAAAAGTGTAGCTGGGAACACAATAAGATGAGCCATGACCTTATCGACTGGTGGAAGAGTGTCAAGGGGCCAAATAGCCCAGTCGTGTCCGTCAGCCCTATGTTTCATTCAGCCCTTTGGTCCTGCTGTACAGGAAGATCAAGACCACTCCGATGGTTTGGTGCAGTTTGCGAAATGTACTTGGAAAA
>NW_025204843.1:0-1406 GCF_004010195.1 Chiloscyllium plagiosum | reverse complement strand
CTGAGGTGCAGGAAAATTGACGTTTCGGGCAAAAGCCCTTCATCAGAAATAGCCCTTCATCATCTATTCCTGATGAAGGGCTTTTGCCAGAAACGTCGATTTTCCTGCTGCTCAGATACTGCCTGACCTACTGTGTTTTTCCAGCACCACTCTAATCTAGACTCTGGTTTCCAGCATCTGCAGTCTTTGTTTTTACCCAGTGAAGGGTTCTGTCGAACCAGAGGAATAGAGCATGGAAACAGGATTTCTAGAGTAGACTGGGCTGGCTCCATCTGGTGTGACATTGGAGGAAAGATTTTTATCATAATAACCAAAGGCATGTAGACATTTAAGAGCCAGTGTTAACAGGCACTGATCTAAAGGGGGTTGTGAGAGAAACAAAATAGAAATTCCTTGGAAAGCTCCCCAGGTCTGCCAGCATCTGTGGAGAGAAATCAGAGTTAACCTTTCAGATTGAGTGATCTTTCCTCAAAGCTGATAGTAGCTGGCAAAAGTTGGTTTATATGCAGAAGGTACAGTGGGGGAGGAGGTAAGGAGGAAATGATAGGTGGGGATAGTCCCAAACAGAGAGAAATACAGTTAGAAAGACAAAAGAGTGGATAACGATTTGGTTAGAGAGTGAATACCTGGTGATGGAGACTGTTAGTGCCAAATCATAGGCAGAATGTAATGGCAGCGAAGACAAAACTGGTGTGTGGGGTAGGGGGCTAGGTCATGGTAGAGCTCTGGGACTAGAATTATTGCCCTTGAAATTGAGTCCAGAGAACTGCAGGGTCCGGAAGTGGAAAATGAGATGTCGTTCTTCCAGACTGCACAGAGCTTTTGTGGAGCACTGCAACAAGCCAGAGACAGAAATGTTGCTCAGAGAACAGGAAGGTGTGTTGAAGTGGTTGGCAACTGGAAGCTCAGAGTCCTTTTTCTTAAATGGCAGAACACAGATGCTTTGTTTCCCCAATACAGAGTAGACCACTTTGTGAACAGTGAATGCAAGAGACTAGATTGTGTGAAGTGCTACCTCACCTTGCAGGTGTTTTGGACCCTTGGATACTGGAGGTAAATGGGAAAGTGTTGTACCTTTGACAGTTGCTGAGGATGTTGCTGTGGGGCTGTGGGTGGGTGTTGGGAGTGAAGGAAGAGTGCACCAGGGTGATTGGAAGGGAACGGTCCCTGCAAAAGGCTGACAACGGAAGGGAGGGAAATATATGCCTGGAGCTGACATCTTACTTGCAGGTGGCGGAAATGGTGTCTGATGCTCTTCTGGTTGTGGATGCTGGTGGGATTGTAGGTTTGGACAAGGGGAACACTATCGTTGTTGTGGCAGAAAAGGGAGGGGGTGCGGGCAGAAGTGTGGGAGGTGTCAGACCCGATTGAAAGCACTCTCAATGACAGTGCTGGTGAATCCTCAG
>NW_025204842.1:0-9925 GCF_004010195.1 Chiloscyllium plagiosum | reverse complement strand
CCGAGCTACAAATCTTCACCCAAACTTTGAATCAAAATGCAATTAAATTTGGCGTTAAGTTTGAAAATTGCATGCTGTAATTGCAGGCAGTCTTAAGACAATTTGTGTAGGTATGAGGGAAGAGCTGTGAGTAAGTAACCAAATATTATGACAGTAAATAATCAGTAGGAAATATTGAAGGAAACAATTCAAAATGTTCATTAAAATGCATTCCAATAAAAATAATAATTCAGCAAGAGTGATGCATCCCTGGTTTACTGAGAAAATTAAGTATTAGATTAAAATATGAGACTTAATGTTGCGAAAAAGAGTAATAAGGACTTAAAGGTGTTTTAGAAACCAGCAAAAGGCACCAAAGGTTTGACAAAAGAGGGGGAAAGTAAGGAATAAACTAGCTTGAGATGTAAGAGAAAGATTGCAAGAGATTTTACACCTGCATGTAAAAAAGCAGAGAGTGATTAAATGTTGGCAATCAGAAGAAAAGGCAGGAGAAATGATCAGGGAATATGGAAATGGTAGATACATTGAGCAAGGATTTTATCCTCCTTTCACTGTAGAAGATGCAAGTTACATGTCAGAAAGAGGGAATCTGTGCAAGACCACATTTTTCATTTTGGGGGCTAAAACTGAAACAAGAGCTTGACTGCCATCTAACCAAAATACCAGAAAAGTTGAAATCACGTATTACATTCTTCTGAGCTGTGCAATACTATATTCATTTTTGAAGCAATGAGGGAAATCATTTAAGATTGAGCCATGTTTGATGACAACCCTGTAGTTGAGCTGCAGTTTTAAAAGTTGCAAGTGCCATGGCAGAAGAGAGAGAATTATCCAGAGCCTGTGGCTGAAAGTATTGCTCACTTGCACTGTCTCTCGCTACTGGCACTGTCTTTCTTGCTAACTTGTGCCCCCACGTACCCCCATTTTCTGTTAGTGATAAAGCTTGGTAAGAATTACTTTCTTGCTAACTTGTGCCTCCACGTACCCCCATTTTCTGTTAGTGATAAAGCTTGGTAAGAATTACTTTCTTGCTAACTTGTGCCCCCACGTACCTCCATTTTCTGTTAGTGATAAAGCTTGGTAAGAATTACTTTTGTCCTGAATAGTAATTAATCAAACAGATTGGTTATCTGGTGGTCTAATTGGGATTTTTTACTATTTGAGGCCGTTTATGAAAGGGGGATTATTATTGGTGCACCCTTCAGAATTAAGTGATAACTATAACCAAAGGGTTAAGAGTGAATAGGAAACTAAGGTAATAAACTATCAGCAAAGAAAAGTTACTAAAGAAACTCAAAGGACTACAATCAGACAAACTCCCAGGACCTGATGATGAACATTCTTGTTCTCTATAAGAGCTACAGAGATAGTGGATGCACTGGCTATCATTTTATAAAATTCTATCAGTTTTGACAGGGTTAATAATGAGAAGCTATTTGCCTCAGTCAAGAATCTAGAACAAGAGGGCTTGATTTCAGTATAAGTATGATCGTTAATGACTGTGTTGAGAAAGCTTTTCACTAAGGGTTGTGAATCAGTTCTGTTCCCAGAGGATCCTGAATGAACTATCCTTGGTTATATTAGATTAGATTACTTTACAGTGTGGAAACAGGCCCTTCGGCCCAACAAGTCCACACCGACCCACCGAAGCGCAAACCACCCATACCCCTACATTTACCCCTTACCTAACACTACGGACAATTTAACATGGCCAATTCACCTAACCTGCACATCTTTGGACTGTGGGAGGAAACCGGAGCACCCGGAGGAAACCCACGCAGACACGGAGAGAATGTGCAAACTCCACACAGTCGGTCGCCTGAGGCGGGAATTGAACCTGGGTCTCTGGCGCTGCGAGGCAGCAGTGCTAACCACTGGGCCACCGTGCCGCCCACATCTTTGGTGTGTCAGGGAATTGAGATTTTGGAGAATGAATGACAAAGCAGAGTTCAAACCCAAGATCAATTGTGATAATATTGAATGAAAGAGCTGGCTCCATTAGCTATATGGTCTTCCCTTATTCCCATTATGTAGTTTTGTCATTAGAATGCAATAAACACACAGGAATGACAACATCTGGTTTGAAAAGCTGATTTAACTCAATTTCATCTGCACACTTTGTCAAAAAAAATGAATACACTGATGCAGTAAATATGTGAAAAATATCATCATTTTTCAATTTGTGAAAATTGAACACTTACAATAGCCTGACCCTATTCAATAAAAGGCAATAGAAGTTAGCTGTGGAAAAGCTGAGCAGTCTTTTCTGTTTAGTGTCACAACCTCAGATGAATGTGATACAGTCCATCATGTTATCAATATAGTCAAACATAATTTCCATGTTTCAACTGGCAGTGCATGTCCTTGGTGTTTTCACCTTCACCTCGGAAGACAGACAATTAATCAGGCAGACATTCATCAGTCTCTTCAGGATCATTGGGCTCTTAAATTGAAAAATGTATAGCATCTAAGATTAGCCTATCAGTTCTGTTGTGTAGCATATAATATTGTCCACTTGAGTTAAGATTTGTGATTGTTTCTGCTGGAATTTTAATCCTGTGTTTTATCAGTGAGCACAAAGTCCTCATCATTAGATTGGTAACGATGACCCTCCTCCTCATTCTCAGCATTGTGTGCAGTTATAGCGCATTTGAAGCAGCTGGTGATTGTGGCTTCCATCATCATTGTTCACACTTCCATCGTGAACATGATCTCTTGAACATTTGGGTTAATCATTATCTTATCAATGTCTGTTAATCATTCGCTGTAACAACTTCACTTTGTCTCCAAACTACAGCATTTTAACTTTATCAAACGTTTGGCCATATTTTCAGGCTATGTATGTCTTTTCACAGAGAAATTTCAATGTTAAATGATGGCTGGCCTATCATTGCATGCTCTAGCATAGTTTACCTCTGCAGTCGTATGACAAGCTTTCGCAAATTTCAGTAATCCAGTGTTAAAATTTTGGAATGCCAGCTTATCACTTTCTGTTGGGTTTCCTATTCTGTCGGCTAGAATAACTGGCAGCTTCACCTAATCCAAAATTTTGTGTTATTGAAATTTGACTCATCATGACTTCACAATGCCAGATCAGAAAATGTACTTAACAGGAAAGGCTGAACAAAGTGGGACTCATTTTTCCTAGAAAAGAGAATCCTGAAGGGTTTCTTTAAGATAATGTATTTGTTTGATAGAGTAAGTGTAGATAAAATGTTTCTAATAGTAGGGAAATAATAGAGTAGACATCAAAATATATAAATCCAACTCTGAGTTCAGGGAAAACTTCTTCAGCAGTGCATTGGAAAACTAGATGTGCTCCTGCAAAATATTATTCGGCAAATGACATGGATTTAAGGGAAAGATGGATAATCACAAGTGGAAAATTCTGATGGAGTAGATAAGTTAGGAATGAGAAGAAGTTATTTGATGCAAAAGAACAGCAGAGACCACTTTACTCCAATGACCTGTTTCTGAGCAGTGTCTCCAGTCACAGTTACAACTGTATAAAAGCAAATTACTGCGGATGCTGGAATCTGAAACCAAAAGAGAAAATGCTGGAAAATCTCAGCAGGTCTGGCAGCATCTGTAAGGAGAGACAAGAGCTGACGTTTTGAATCTAAAGCTTTGACAAAGGGTCAGTTAGACTTGAAACCTCAGCTCTTTTCTCTCCTTACAGATGCTGCCAGACCTGCTGAGATTTTCCAGCATTTTCTCTTTTGGTCAAAGTTACAACTAAATAGTCCAAGTTTGATTTCATAAGTAAAGCAAAAGCCGAACGGTTCAAGACTGGGAGCGTTTTTAATTATGAGTCAGATTGGATAGACTTGGGTTGTCTTCCTTGGAGCAGAGGAGACTGAGGGGGACATGATTGAAATAGGGTAGGCAGAAGGAATTTGTCCTGTTAGTGGAAGGATTAGTGACCAGGAGATAGGAGGAAATGTTTTTACCTCAAATGTGGTGGAAATCTGGAACTATGTACCTGTGATAGAGACAGAAACTCTCATAACATTTAAGTATTTAATGTGCTCTTGCATGATAATCTGCTAGGAACTTACAAATTGTACCACTTAGAAGTAAACCAGATTTTGTTTTCTGATATTGACAGAATATTCCAGAATGTGTACTGCATTAGTCTAACACTACCTTCATATCTGACCATTAAAAGAAGATTCTAAGGATGCAAAACACATAGAAGCTATTTATAGAAGTCTTAAAAATAACCTGAAACTTTTTTGGGTAAAGTCAGAGTGGGCCACAAACTTTATGATCTTTTTGAGATAACTGCTGTGAAAGCAGAAAAATCAGGCTTACAAATGTCAGACACTTTGTTTATTTTCTATTTAAATGCAGAATAGTCTAAAGCAGTTGGACTAACTTGAATATGCTTAAAATAAACAATATACACGTTTGTTGGAGGTTTGAACTAAAACTGTTAAATTTAAATGCTTATTCATGCAGAACCTTTTATTGTATGTAAGTTTGTTCGCTGAGCTGAAAAGTTAATTTTCAGACGTTTCGGCACTGTACTGGGTAGCATCATCAGTGAGCCTCTGCTGAAGTACTGGTGTTTGACCTGCTTTCTATTTGTGTTTAGGTTTCCTTGGATTGGTGATGTCAGTTCCTGTGTTGGTGTCATTTCCTGTTCTTCTTAGAGGGTGATAAATGGGGTCCAGATCGATATGTTTGTTGATAGAGTTCCAGTTGGAGTGCCATGCTTCGAGGAATTCTTGTGCCTGTCTCTGTTTGGCTTGCCCTAGGATGGGTATGTTGTCCCAGTCGACTTGCTGGGCCAACAATTATTGCCCATTCCTTGTTACATTTGAGAAGTTGGTGGTGAGCTGCCACCTTGAATTGCTGTGGAACATTTGGTGTTGTTAGATCCACAATGCCGTAAGGAAAGAAGTTCCAGATCTTGAGCCAGTGATGCTAAAGGAATCTGAGTTAAGATGGTGAGTGCCATAGAGAGTAACTTATAAATTACAGTGTTCCTGTGTATCTGCTGCTTTTGCCTTCAAGATAGTGCTGGTAGTGGGTTTGGAATCTGCTGTCTAAAAGCCTTGGTGAATTTCTGTAAAGAACACACACTGTTGCTACTGAGCATCGGTGGTAAAGGGAGTGAGTATTGTAGATGCGGTTCCAATCAAGTGGGTTACAAATCTTGGTTGGTATCAAGCTTCTGGAGTGTTGTTGAAGCTGCACTTGTCCAGGCAAGTGGGGAGTATTCCGATTTCATTCCACACTTGCTGCTGCCTTGTAGGTGGTGGAGAGGCTTTGTGGAGTCAGGAGGTGGGTGACTTGATGCAAGATTCCTAGCCTCTGACCTGCTTGTTGTACCTACAATATTTATGTGCCTTTTCCAGCTCAGTTTCTAGCCAGTGATAAACCCAGGCCGTTGATAGTGGGGATTTAATTATGGTAATGCAAATGAATATCAAAGGATGACGATTACATTTTTTCTAATTTGAGATGGTCATTGCCTGGCACTTGCATGGTGCAAATTTTGCTTGTCACTTGACAGTCCAAATCTTGTATTTGGGCATGGACTGCTTTACTATCCGAGGAATCATATGTTGTAGAACATAGCACAATTATCAGTGATCTTCCCTAGTTTGATCTTGTCATGGAGAGAGAGTCATTGAAGAAGCAGCTGAAGATGGTGAGGCTTAGAGCCTGACTCTGAGGAGGTGGTGCAGTAGTGATGTCCCAACTTCTGAACCACCAGATCTGATTTTTCAATCCCATTTGCTCCAGAGGTATATGATAACCACAAGCATTTTCCTTTTTGCCAGGTATGACTCCAACTAGTAGAATGTTTTCCTTTAAAATCCCATTGATTATTTGTTGAAATACTCAAATGTGGTCACTCCTGCCTCACCTCCAGAGTTCAACTCTTGTCCATGTTGAACCAAGCCTGTAATGAAGTTAGGAGTTGAATGATCTTGGCAGAGCTCAAACTGATTGTCAGCGAACAAGTTATTGCTAAGCAAATGATGTTTGATGGCATTGATTATGATACTTTCCAACACTTGATCAAATTTGATAGTTTGGACGTACCCTGCTTTTTGTTGGATGTAACATACTTCGATAATTTGCCACATTGTGTAGGTGCCAGTGTTTCAGATGTACCAGAGCAGCTTTGCTAGGGATGTGGAAAGTTCTGGAGCGCATGTCTTCTGTACTACTGTGGCAATGTTGTCTGTAGCCTTAGTGGAATGTATTACTTCCAGTTATTTCTTGATATCATGTGTGTGAATTGCATTAGTTGAAGACTGGCATTTGTGATGCCAGGGACCCCTGGAGGAGACAGATGGGTTATCCATTTGGCATTTTTGCCTGAAATTGTTGCAAATGTATAAGCCTTATCTTTTGCATTGATGTGCTGAACACTCCCATCATTAAGGATGAGAATGTTTGTGGAGCTGCCTTTTGCAGTGAATTCTTTAATGGTGCACCACCATTCACAACTGAATGAGCTAAGAATGCTGAACATAGATCTGCTCTTTGTTGTGGGATTACTTGACTCTGTCACTTGCTGCTTATGCTATTTGGCATCTAAGTTTTTTTTGTAGCTGCACAAGGTTGACATCCCATTCTTAGATATGCTTTGCACATCTTTTAACATGCCCTCTTGCACTCCGCACTAAACCAGAGTTGATCCCCTAACTTGATGGTAATGGAAGAATGGGAGATGCATTATGAGATTGCCGATTGTGTTGGAGTACAATTCAAAGCAGCATCTCATGGGTGCCCAGTCTTGCGCTGCTTGATCTGCTTGAAGTCTGTCTGTTCTGCACAGTGCCATACAGTGCAATGTTTTCCCAATTTAAGTACAAAATTTAATCACAAGATGCAACATCCAAATGCATCAAATTCTCCATCAATACAGAAATCTTACGCGGTTGAAACCTGTTGTTTCTATGAGAAATATTCAGTGTGCAGATATGTTATGCTGTTTTCTGTAATGCTTTTTATTTCAGTTTGTTTTGATTGTGACTTGAGGCCCATACATTAACTTCTGAATTCAAAGCTTCTGAGAGTCTGCAGTTCTTTCTTGGGGTGGGGGAGGGGTCGTGAAAGACTTATGGTTAGGTTTAACAGTGCAATTGTAATAATTCTTCAGAAGGGTTCGCATTTTTGGATCATTGGAGTCTCTTCTAGGGTAGAAGTGACTTGTATATGATGGATGGGTTGAGCCTGAATTCGAAGGGGACTGATATACTGGCAGGAAGATTTGCTAGAGCTGCTTGGGAGGATTTAAACTGGTAAGGTGGGGGGCTGGAACCCAGGGAGATAGTATGGGAAGAGATCAATCTGAGACTAGTACAAATGGGAAAAGGAGTGAGTCAAACAGTCAGGACAGGCAGAGAATATGGTTGGACTGATAAATTGAACTACTTCAACTATTTGAAGGCAGATGAACTCATGACGTATATCAAAACATGGGACTGGATATCATAGCATTATGGTTGGACTGATAAATTGAACTACTTCAACTATTTGAAGGCAGATGAACTCATGACATATATCAAAACATGGGACTGGATATCATAGCATTTGCAGAGGCATGGCTCAGGGATGGACAGGCGGCATGGCATGTTGGCTGAGTGGTTAGCACTGCTGCCTCACAGCACCAGGGACCCGGGTTCAATTCCTGCCTTGGGCAACAGTCTGTGTGGAGTTTGCACATTCTCCTCGTGTCCGCGTGGGTTTCCTCCGGGTGTTCCGGTTTCCTCCCACAGTCCAAACGTGCAGGTTAGGTGAATTGGCCAAGCTAAATTGCCCATAGTGTTAGGGGTAATTGTAGGGGAATGTGTGTGGGTGGGTTGCTGTTCGGAGGGTTGGTGTGGACTTGTTGGGCCGAAGGATCTGTTTCCACACTGTAGGGAGTCTAAAGTATCTAAATACTGGCAGCTTAATGATCCAGGATATAAGTGCTATAGGAAAGATAGAACAGGGGGGCGAGAGAGGAAAGGGAGTGGTGTTTTTGATAAGGGATAGCAATATGGCTATATTTAGGGAGGATATTCCTGGGAATACATCCAGGAAAGTTATTTGGGTGAAGCTGAGAAATAAGAAAGAGATGATCACCTTATTTGGATTGTACTATAGACCCCCAATAGTCGTCAAGAAATTGAGAAACAAATTTGTAAGAAGATCTCAGTTATCTATAAGAATTATAGAGTGGTAATAGTAGGGGATTTAAACTTTCAAAACATAGATAAGGACTGCCATAGTGTTAAGGATCTATATTGAGAGGAATTTGTTAGGTGTGTACAAGAAAATCTATTGATTCAGTATGTGGATGTACCTACTAGAGAAAGTGTAACACTTGGCTTACTCTTGAGAAATGAGACCGGGCACGTGATGGAGATGTCAGTTGGGGTGCATTTGGGAGCAAGTGACCATAATTCTATTAGTTTTAAAATAGTGTTGGAAAAGCATAGACCAGATCTAAAAATTGAAGTTCTAAATTGGAAGAAGACAAATTCGAACGGTATTAGGCAAGAACTTTCAAAAGTTGATTGTGATGGGAAAGAGATTGTTGGAAAATGGGTTATCAAAAATGAGATAACGAGAGTCCAGAGAAAGTATGTTCCTATTAGGATGAAAGGCTGTGCTGGTAGGTGTAGGGAATGCTGGATGACTAGAAAAATTGAGATTTTGGTTAAGAAGCAGAACTTAGCATATGTCAGGTATAGACAACAGAGATCAAGTGAATCCTTAGAAGAGTATAAAGGAAGTAGGAATGTACTTAAGAGGAAAATCAGGAGGGCAAAAAGAAGGCATGAGAAAGCTTTGACAAATAGGGTGAAGGAGAATGCAAAGACATTGTATAAATGCGTTAAAGACAAAAGGGTATCGAGGGAGAGAATAGGACCCCTGAAAGATCAGCAAGGCAGCCTGTATGTGGAAACGCAGGTGGTGGCGGAGATACTAATTGAGTATTTTACATCAGTGTGAACTGTGGAAAAGGACATAGAAGATATAGACTGTAGGCAAATAGATGGTGACATCTTGAAAAATGGCCATGTTACAGAGGAGGAAGTGTTGGAAGTCTTGAAATGCATAAAAGTGGATAAATCCCCAGGACCAGATCAGGTCTACCCTAGAAATCTGTGGAAAGCTAGTGAAGTGATTACTGGGCCACTTGCTGGGATATTTGGATAATCGATAGTCACAGGCAAGGCGCCGGAAGACTGGAGGTTGGCTAACGCGGTGCCACCATTTAAGCAAAGTGGTAAGGAAAAGCCAAGGAGCTATAGACCAGTGAGCCTGATGTGGTGGTGGGAAAGCTGTTGGTGGGAATCCTGAGGACAGAATTTACATGTATTTAGCAAGACAAGAACTCATTTTTGTATAGTCAGCATGCTTTTGTGCATGGGAAATCACGTCTCCCTAACTTAATTGAGTTTTTTGAAGAAGTAACAAAGAGGATGATGAGGGCAGAAAAATGAGCGTGAACTATACGGACTTCAGTAAGGCGTTCAACGAGGTTCCTCATGGAAGTCTGGTTAGCAAGGTTAGATCACATGGCATACAGGAAGAACTAGCCATTTAGATACAGAACTGGCTCAAAAGTAGAAGACTGTGTTTTGGTGGAGGGTTGTTTTTCAGACTGGAGGCCTGTGACCAGTGGTGTGCCACAAGGATCGGTGCTGGGTCCCCTGCTTTTTGTCATTTATGTAAATGACTTGATTGTAAACATAGGTATAGTTAGTAGGTTTGCAGATGATACTAAAATTGGAGGTATAGTGAACCACAAAAAAGGTGACCACCGAGTACAACAGAATCTTGATCAGATGGGCCAATAGGCCGAGGAGTGACAGGTGGAATTTAATTTAGACAAGTGTGAGGTGCTGCATTTTGGAAAGACATATCAGGGCAGGACTTATACACTTAATGGTAAGGTCCAGGGGAGTGT
>NW_025204841.1:7779-9925 GCF_004010195.1 Chiloscyllium plagiosum | reverse complement strand
AAGATGACTAACTGAGACATAAGATAATCAGAGAGTTAGATAGGTTGAACTGAGACATAAGATAATCAGAGAGTTAGATAGGTTGGATAGTGAATGCCTTTTTCCTTGGATGCAATGGCTAGCACGAGGGGATATAACTTTAAATTGAGGGGTGATAGATATAGGACAGATGGTCAGAGGTATTTTCTTTACTCAGTAGTCGAGGTGTGGAACGTATTGCCTGCAATAGTAGTAGACTCGCCAACTTTAAGGGCATTTAAATTGTCATTGGATAGACATATGAACGAGAATGGAAGAGTGTCGGTTAGGTGAGCTTCAGATTGGTTCCACAGGTCGGTGCAACATTGAGGGCCAAAGGGTCTGCACTGCGCTGTAATGTTCTATGTATCTATAAATATAATTCTACAAATACAAATTCATCCTATATACTTATATGCATGTGTGCATGCATGAGAGAAAGCAAATGTCTATGTCTATGCTATTTATCTCTATGTCTATTTGATAACAAATGCTTTATTTCTGTAAATGTTGTTATAAATCAGAGTTGGGTACTAATAGTTAGATGGAAGGGAGAGAGAATTCCTCAAGTTGGGTACCATAAGAATCCTGGGAGACCCTTATTTCTGGCTTACTTCCTAATGAACAAACATTAAACAAGCTCACCTATTTATTTCTAATTTTGTTTCATTTTTCTTGTTTATTCCCTGCTACGATGAGTCTCTCTGTCTGGATGGTTGACAGGCTGGGGCAATGTGGGTTGGGCCTTGAGTGGCTGAATGTTTTATTGTTCTGGAAGGTGGAAAAGGGGGTCAAAGTTTCAGCAAAAACCCAGCAGAGCTGAGGACATACGACACCTTACTCTGTGGGAACAGGGAGATCAACAGAGGACAGAGAAATCAGGACCTGAAATCCGAGCTGACACCAGGCTACCCTGTGATTAGTGCTTTGATGAGTAATGCCAACCATCTACCTTTACCGAGCTTCCCATTAAACTTCTTTATAAGGAGTCTCAGATCATAATTATTCTCTTCAATGTGTGCAGCCAATTCACTCACTTTTGTTACAATGCAGCACACATGCAGCTTTTACTTTTATTTTTTGTGATCTTTTGAATCGAGCTTTGATTGCTGTTACGTTTATCCTCCTTGTCCCTTTTTATCGTTCTCCAACGTTCATTTTCCACATCACCACACTGCTCACCGGCCTTGATTTGGATTGGCCATGCTAAATTGCCCATTGTGTCCAGGGATGTGCAAGTTAGGTGGGTTAGCCAAGGGAAATGCACAATTATAGTTTCACAGTAATAGAAGCAGGAGTCGGCCATTTGGCCCATCCAGCCTGCTCTGCCATTCATTAAGATCATCTCAGCTCCTCCTATCTGCATTGTCCCAACTACCCTTTAATTCCCTACAATGCAATAACCCAGCCAACTGTATCCTGAATATACTTAATAAAGCTGCTGCTACTGCTTCCTTGGGCAGACAATTCCATAGATTCACCACATTCCAGGAAAAACAGTTCTTCCTCATCTCTGTCCTAAATCTACTCTCCCTAATCTTGAGGCCATGTCCCCTAGTCCTAGTCTAATTCACCAGCAGAAACGACAGGACAGGATAGGTGGGGTGGGGGTGGTCTGTGTGGCATGCTCTTCAAGGGGTCAGCGTTGCCTTTATGGGCTGAATGGCCTGATTCCACACTGTAGGGCTTCAATGATTTACCAGGGTTGTGTGCGTTCCGGATGACATCTCCCAGAACCTCCCACTTTCTGCAAATCGAAAGACAAGTCCCACCCTGCCCTCTCGTATGTGTGTTCTGTAACTGCTTAATCGTTTCTAGTGAATACAGCCCACACCTGCTGCTGCTAGTAACCTTTACAATGCTGATGAAACAATGCAATATCTGCTGTACTGAAAACCGTAAGGCTTCTAACGATACCAGTTACTGATTCACCGCTCCTTCTGATGGACAGCGTTGGAAATACAATGTTGAAGGCTGAATGAAATGAGCAGTTTAAAACAAAAACTCACCTAACCCTTCACTAGGTTCTCTACTCAGCACACTGTACTTACTGCCAGTAAACCTGAAAGCACTTTTCCCCACAGTGCAATGAATTCCCACTTTCCACTAGAATTCCAGATGTGCTCCC
>NW_025204841.1:4930-7267 GCF_004010195.1 Chiloscyllium plagiosum | reverse complement strand
CAGGACCTTAGCATTAGGTGTATAAGTCCTGCCCTGATTTGCCTTACCAAAATGCAAAATCTCATACTCATCTAAATTAAACTCAATCTGCCACTCCTTGGCCAATCAGCCTATGTAATCAATTCTAATTTATATCAAACTTTCTTTCCTCTCTCATTCCCAGAAAGCTGAAAATCTCCATCCCTCAGACTCTTCCCCCATTCTCACTTTGCTGAACCTAATCCCTCTGTACCTCATCCTGAAGGGTGTGGTTCATGCTGATTAACAGGCCCACACTCGGGGGGATCTAAATGAAACAGACAGAATGCTGAACAGCCAGGACAGAGTGGACATTGACAAGATGTCTCCATTGGTAAGAGAGGGCACAGCCTTCGAGTAAGGGGAAGACTTTTCTGAATGGAGATAAGAAGAAATGTCTTCAGCCAGAGAGTGCTGAATCTATAAAATTCATTGCCACAGGAGGCCAGGTCACCGAGTATATTTAGGACTGAGATAGATAGCTTCTTGAGTATCAAGGGATTCGAAGGTAATGGAGAGAAAGCAGGAGAATGAGGTTGAGAAATTTATCAGCCATGATTGAATGGCGGAGCAGACTCGATGGGTTGAATGGCCTAATTTCTGTTCTCATGTCTTATGGTCTCTCACAGTATGAGCAGGGGTAGACCATTTGGTTTTTCGAGCTTGCGCCAGCACTGAACAGATCATAACTGGATATGAATATACTTACATCTGGGTGGATAGGTTGAGATGTTTTTCACTGGAGTGTAGGAGGTTGAGGCGACTTTATAGAGAGGATTATAAGATCATGAGGGTATAGATGAAATGACCAGCAGATGTCCTTTCCCTAGGGTGGAGGTTTCAAGTTGAGGGAGCAAATTTTGAACGGGAGAGGAGAAAGATTTTAAAAAGATATCAGGAGAACTTTTTTTTAAGAAAGTGGTTTGTGTGTGGAATCAATGTCCAGAGGAAGTGTGGATGCAGTTGCAGTAACAATGTTTAGAAGACATTTGGATAAGTACATGAATAGGAAAGGTTCGGAGGGATATGGGCCAGTCACTGGCAAATGGACCAGTTTAATTTGAGAACATAGCATGGACTAGTTAGACTGAAGGGTCTGTTTCTGTGCTGTATGATCTTGTAGCAGTTCTCTACTGGTCTGAAAACCATTTTCTTGGAGATCCAAGATGGCGGTGGTCTGCTGTGTTGGGCTCTGTGCCATATCCTCTGGCAATGTGGACCTTTACTCCCCCCCCCCCCCACTCATTAACCATCCTTAGGAGAAAAATTACTAATATAAACTTAGTGAACATCTGGAGCTGCTATAATTGTGGTTTGACAGCTTTAAGACAATGAAGAGGATGAAAGCAAATGAAGAAAAGGGGCCGAAAGGAGTGCAGCAGGTAGGGCATTCCCCTACTGCATCGGGGGGGCCTGGAGCCATTGCTCATACTCCCAGGGCAGACGTTTTGGGTTTAATGGGGTAGCAGCAGTTACTCTCGGAGTTTGCCAAACTCTGAGAAAAGATTGAAGCAGCGGTGGAACCACTATCTGCCACGCTGGAAAAGCATGGACAGGAAATTCAAATGTTGGCCCGAAGAGAATAGGCAGCGGAGGAGAGGACCGTGGCATCGGAGACCGTGGCGGAGGTCTCAGGAGGAAGGATCCAAACGCTGGAAGACCAGGTTCGGGTCCTTCAGGAGCAAGTGGACGACCTGGAAAACAAAAGTAAGAGAAAAAGCTTACAGCTCGTGGGTCTTCCGGAACGCGAGGAAGGCAAAGACCTCGTTGGAATCCTGGAGAAGTGGTTCCTGACGTTCTTGGGGCTGGAGTTGGAGTCGGGCCTGTTGAGTTTGGAGCGGGCCCACCGAATTGCAATGTGCAGGTCAGGACCGGACCCACGCCCCTGCACGGTCCTTGTGCGACTCCTGCATTATAAAGAAAGACAGTTAGTGATTGAAACAGCAAGAAAACTGGGAAGAGATCCACAGGCTTTAAAGCACAAAGGCTCAAGAATAATATCTTTTCAGGACTTCTCAGGAGCAAGAATTAAGAAGAGAAAGGGCTTTTGATGAGGTTAAGAGAAAATTAAGGGATCTGAACATTCAATGTTCCTTGAGGTCCCTGGCCATGTTGCATTTCGCTCATGGGAGGTCGGTATCTCATTTTGATTCAGCAGAAAAGGTGAAGGACTTTGTGAATTCTCTGAATTCAAGGACTCAGGTTGGGATAGGGCCATCGATATGGACAATGGTACAGTTCTTTCTGCCCTTCTTTTCTTTTCCTCTCTCCATTTTTTTTGTGGTTATCGGCTTCTCTGTACTGCCTTGATGTAAAACC
>NW_025204841.1:0-4356 GCF_004010195.1 Chiloscyllium plagiosum | reverse complement strand
GAGGAGTGGCTATACTGATAAGAAGGAACCTCCCTTTCCAGGTAATTGAGCAAATTAAGGATGAACTTGGACAGTTCATCATTCTTAAAGCTCAACTACATGGAGAAGAGTATGGCGTCCTGAATGTGTATCCTCCCCCACCCCACCACATGCACCCTCTTACATTTCTGATTGATGCAGTTGCTAAATTAATGAGTCTTGGGGTGCACAGCACAATCATAGGAGGGGATTTTAATCGCCTCATAGATCCTGAGGTAGACAGGGTAACAAGGGGCCTGGCATGTATGACTGCACAATCTAAGCAGTTGGTGGACATGATTAGTTTCCCTACAGTGTGGAAATGGGCCCTTCGGCTCAACAAGTCCACACTGACCCTCCGAAGAGTAATCCACCCAGACCCATTTCCCTCTGGCTAATGCACCTAACACCATGGGCAATTTAGCATGGCCAATTCACCTTACCTGTACATCATTGGACTGTGTGAGGAAACCAGAGCACCCAGAGGAAACCCACGCAGACACGGAGAGAATGTGCAAACTCCACACACAGTCGTCTAATGCCAGAATTGGACCTTGGTCCCTGGTGCTGTGAGGCAGCAGAGCTAACCACTGAGCCACCGTGCTGCCCCAGTGTGAGGAGTTGGGGGTTAGTGGATGTGTGGAGGCACCTCCACTTGAATGGAAGAGACTTTACTTTCTATTCCAACCCACACAAGTGCCACACGTGAGTTGACATGTTTTTTATGTCGTCAGATATTTTGGATATAACACTGGCTTGTAAAATTGGGAATATAGCTGTCTCAGACTACATGCCAGTGTATTTAGATGGTCAAATCAAGGGTGGTGGAATGGATGCACGGCACTGGCGCACGGACCCATTCCTGTTAAGGAATGGCAAATTCGTTGAGTACATCAGAAGAAAGTTCAGGGTCTTCTGGGATATCAACTCCAGTCAGGCCAGTAATCCGGCAATACTGTGGGAGGCCACTAAGGCATATTTATGAGGCCTAGTTATTTCGTATTAAACAACTAGAAGGAAGCAGAGGGAGGAGCAACAATAGATGCTGAGGAAGTATATTATATTAGGCCTGCACTGGTCAAGCTGCAGCTCTCCGGGCTGCTCTCGACTCATTGCACACACAGGTGGCAAAAAAGGGTCTCCTTTGCCAAAGATCGCTTGAATTTGGAGAACCTGCCCCTCCCCAGTATAAAGGCGGAACAGGTTTCCCTGTTGAATGCCCCTATGATGATACAGGAGGTGCAGGAAACAATAAAGCATCTCCAGAGTGGCAACGCACCGGGGTCAGATGGATTCCCAAGTGAATTCTATAAGGAATTCATAAATGCCACCTCTGGGGATGTATAGCTATTCAGATACACAGGTTTGTCTTCCGCTCTCTCTTAGGGAGGCTAATATCGCCTTCATTTTAAAGAAGGGGAAAGTGCCTGTAGAATGTGCTTCATACAGACTCATCTCACTGTTGAATGTAGATTGTAAAATTCTATCCAAGATGCCGGCCCTGAGGTTGGAAAAGGTGTTGCCCTATATTATGAAAGAAGATCAGATGGGTTTTAAGGGTCGTAGCTCCTCCAACAATATCAGGAGGGTACTGAACATGGTGCAGGTATGCCGCAAAGATTGATCCTGGGTTCGGTGGTCTCCCGAGACGCAGAAAAGGCATTTGACTGGATAGAATGGCTGTACTTGTTTGGGGTCCACAAGCATTTTGGTCTGGGGGGATCCTTTGCTAGATGGGTGGTAGTGTTGTTTAATGATCCTAAGGCAGCAGTCATCACAAATGGCACTAAGTCAGATAACTTTAATAGTGGGAGAGGTAGTAGACAGGGGTGTCCTCTTTCACTGCTGCTGTTTACCTTGGCAATTGAGCCATGAGCTGAGGCTATCAGGAGGGATCCTGAAATAGTGGGGCCAGGAGTGGGAATGGGCGAGCATAAGATCACCCTATATGCTGATGACATCCTTTTGTTCTTGGCCAATCTGGAGGAGTCAGTTTCTCGATTGATTCAAACAATTAATTTATTTGGCTGTTTTTCGGGCTACAGGATCAACTTTACAAATTCGGAAGCCGTGCCGGTGGGGGGGATTAGTGGAGGTGCCTGATCTGAAGGATAGAATGCAGTTCCTGTTTAGATGGTCGTCAAAAGGATTTTTGTATTTGGGAATTTTTATTACTCCTGCCTTCCACCAGCTGTATAAAGCTAACTATGTACAATTACTCGAGAGGATAAAGCAGGATTTGCAGCAGTGGGAGGGATTACCGTTATCATGGTTAGGCTGAATAGCCCTGAATAAAATGAATGTTATTCCTCGCCTATTGTACCCCATGAGAATGCTCCTGTTGTTGCTACCCAGATGAGTATTACTGAGGCTCAATGGTTGGCTCGGTTCTTTTATTTGGTGTTGCAGCCGCCCCCTAATTAAATTTACCAAATTGCAGCTCTCACAGGGTGAGGGAGTGGGGTGAACATTCCGGACTCGAAGAGACATCAAATATGCACTTTGTTACCATATCTGGGTGGCTGGGCATGGGGGTGATTCGGGGTCAATTTGGCTTGATGTTGAAGCCTCGCCGTTGCGATGTCCCCTAATTATTTATGGATAAGATGAAATCCATGACCGAGCAGTGTAAGAGTCCAATCATTTTAAATACAGTGAAAGCCTGGAGGATAATGAGGCAAGATGAGGGCAGTTGGCTTAAGACCTCACTGTTTACCCCACTGGTGGGAGACCAAGGATTTAAACCTGGGGCAATGGACTCCAGCTTTAAGTCATGGGAGAATAAGGGAATCCCCTGTCTGGGAGATTTATTCAAGGGGGAGGTCTTGATGTCATTTAGCCAGCTAAGTCAGAAATATGGATTGTACCTATTCCGGTACTTTCAGATAAAGGGATTATATACAGAAAAAGACGATGGTCCCAGCTCAGCTTTACAGGTCAGACGTGGAGAAAGAGTACTCCAGTGTGTTGGTGTTCTTTCAGTCAGTACTTTGTATTATTTACAAAAGGGACGTGCCTTATGGGACATGGAGGGAATCTGTAGGATGTGGAATCAGGAGCTCGGAGAGGATACTTCATTGGAAGTATAGAAAGAAATATGGGAAAATGTAAGGAAAATTTCAATACGTAACAAAGCATAGGCCATGAAATTGAAGATTTTACACAGGGCTCATATGGTGCCAGAGAGGCTAGTTCAAGAGAGGAGTATCACCAGGGTGTCCCAAATGTAAAATTAGTAGAGGCTCTCTCTCTCACACTGCTATTGGTCATTTTTTAAGATCCAGACTTACTGGAGTGCTATAGTAAGGGAGTCGAAGGACATCCTCGGGATTGAAGTTAAAGTGGATCTGGCATTTCTTCTTCTGGGGTTGGCAAATTTGCCCTCTCCTGGGAAACATGGGAAGAGACTGTGTAACATTCTTACTCACTATGCAAGGAAGAACATTTTAATGAAAGAGACATTGGGGAAAAAACCCAGGTCTTATGGGGTGGCGTCGGCTAGTGATGGAGCATCTCCACCAAGACTACCCCATGAATATGGTGCACCACAGAACAGAGCAGTTTTACAAGACGTGGCAACCCTTTCTAAACTATATGGATGCAGACTTATCAGCAATATTGATTAGGGCCGTGGTATGCCATGGGAATCAGATTGGGCACCAGTGGGCCCTGGGAAGGGCGGCTGGGGGAAAAGATTATGGGTACAATAACTGGAGCTCCCAGGGATGGGAGCCTCAGTGGAGGTGTAGTGAGTGAAATAGAATAAAATAATGTGATGTAATTTAATATGAATTCAGTTTAATTTAATTTTTTAAAAATTTGATTGTAGTTTAGTTTAAGCTAAGTAGGTACGGTTGTTCTGGTAGAATAGTCATTAGTTCATTATTAATAGTATCGTGATATGACATTGTTGTACTGCCTCTATCTTTCTGTATTTTGGTATTGTTCTTTTTTGTCTATAGATGTTTTGTAAAAGATTTGAAAAAGTTTCTAATAAAATATTTTTTTAAAAATGTCCTTGCCTTCCCCCATAACTACTTTTAACATTTAAAAGTCAGATAAACTCAGCTTGGAATATATTCAATGACCCCCTAACTGCAGGAAGACATCCCAACTTCTGAACTCAATTCCTCTTGCTAATACACCTCTTGCCTTGCTCATTGCTTGCTGCATCTATCTGACAACTGGCATTGACTGGGATAGAAAGCCTGAGTAGAACGTAGCTGAGGCACCTTTGCACATCCACACATCATCCTTGATGAATGGTTTTTGCCCAAAACATTGACTGTCCTGCACTACGGATGTTGCCTGATCTGTTGTACTTTTCCAGCGCCACAT
>NW_025204840.1:5648-9924 GCF_004010195.1 Chiloscyllium plagiosum | reverse complement strand
AAGTGTTGCATTTTGGAAAGTCAAACCAAGCCAATACTTACACAGTAAATGATAAAGTCCTGTGGAGTGGTGTGGAAGAGAGGGACTTCTGAGTTCAAATACATAGTTCTTTTAACGTGGCATCATAGGGAGACGGGGTGGTGAAGAAAACATTTAGCATGCTGGCCTTTATCTGTCAAGGCATTGAGGAAAAGACAGTTTATAAATCATTGCTAACTTGAAGTACTGTGTACAGTTTTGGTGTTTCTGTTGTTGGAAACATTTTGTTAAATTAGAAAGAGTGCAAAGAAGATTTACTTGCATGATGCCAGGACGAATCGTTCTGAGTTCCATGGAGAGCTTTGCCAAGATGGGACTTTATTTCTTGGAACATAGGAGAATGAGAGGGTACCTCATTGAGGTGTACAGACTCATGAGGAGAATAGATATGATGAATGTGTTTTGTCTTTTTTTTCCAAGGATGAGGATTTGAAAACTAAATGGCATATGTTTATGTTGAGAGGGGAGAGATTTTACATGGACCTGAGTGGAAACCTCTTCATTAGAGAGTGGTGTGAGCTGCCAGAGTAAGTGGCCGACGCAGGTACAATAGCAAGATATAACGAAAATTTGGATAGGTACATGGATGGGAAGAGTGCAGAGGGACTTGGACCATATCAGGCTATTGACACCATAAACAGCATGGATCAGTTTGGACCAAACATTCCCCTTCAATGCTGTTTTACTCTATGATTTGAGAAGGAAAGGGGCCACACACAGGCAAATGAAACTGAGTTAGTTTGACAAACTTTGTCGGTATGTACAAGTTAGGTTAAAAAGTCTGTTTCCGTGCTGTATGACGCTTTGACTCCATGACAGATGGTCCTCCAGAACTGTGGCGACTATGACTTCGTTCATAATGTATACGATTTCCCATCCACGTTCCTTGAATCTGCATTTTTCTCCGATTTGATATTTATGTTTCGCAGTGACTACACTTCCATGACACTTCTTTACATTTGAAACAACTTTACGGGTCCTCAGGTAGTTGACAAGCTATATTCATACATAATCTGGTCATTCTTTCTGTCAGTTACAATAACTTGAAAGGGAGATGTAATTATGAAATGTATTCACATCTTTCAGACTCTGTCTGTCTCCATGTGTCATCTGTATGCTTCTGTTTGTCCCGTTTTTCTGTTTCTATCTTCCTGTGTAACCTGTCAGCCTGTATACTTCATCAACTTTGCTTTTCTCTGATGCTTATTGTTTCCTTCTGATTGAAGACACTCTGGAATGGAACGTCTCTGACTATATTAATATCAGGATTGTTTCCAATTTGCTCCTTGCTGTGATATTTACAACAGTTAATCGTGATGGTGCAAGGGATTAAAATACATTAAAATAATTTAAACTCAAGTCATTACGTATTCGATCAGGTACTTGTCTCTGGCAGACAAAGTATATATATATATAAGTTGAGATTCAAATTTACCATCTACGGAGATGAGGTATTTCTGCTACGGGATAGAAGGGGGAAGGGAAAATTGTTCTCCCTTGCAGAGTGGGAAGTCATAATTTAACTGGGATGTTCGAAATTCTGAGACATTTGCGGCGAATAGATCATGAGTAATTTTCTGTCTAAAACTACAGAGTAAAGATTAAACTTAAAAAGCCAACGCTAGATTTTTTTTTTATGCAGCTTGTGTTTAGCCTCTTTAGTGGATTGCTGTGAGTGCAGTAGAGACTGTGTGAAATCATCTAGTTACTTATTAAACAGTCCCAAACAAAACAAAATCTGCACATGAGATGTACGCTGAATTATCTTTCTTCAGGTGCTGCTCAGGTTTTGTTTATTTAGAGTATTAAATGAGAATACATGAAAAAAAAAAACAGGTTTCTGTCATTGGTTCTTTATCAAACAAGCTTGTTGTTTTACATTTCCAAACTGAATTATGTATTATTGTGCACATCCTTGGTCTAAATTGAAAGATGCCTGCTTGGATTGATATTTAATGATGATTGGAATTTGATCTCACAAACGGAACTTCATAATTTGGTTGCATTTAGTAACTTTGAGAATTTGCTGAGACCAGAATGTTGAACTTCAAAATGATAAAGAGAGTATGGTTCAAGTTGTGCAATATGCGATGTGAAAATTAATCCAAGTGGAACAGTCGGTGGCGACTCAGACAGACTTGGGAAGAAACTCCCAGCAGACAGTCGCCAAGGTGAATCAAATCCAAGTCCCAACTACTGTGCGGCAGTAGCCCTAACCACTGAGTTGCCTTGGCACCATTTGAAAGCAAATACTGTTTTTCAACAAAATCTATTTCGGATATTGAATTCACTGCTAAAGAATGCAGCAGCGGTCAAGTTAAATCATGGCATTCAAAAGTGAATTGGCAACTCGCCTGGTGTGTGTGTTCCTCTTGCACAATAATCATGTCAAACTATCCAGGTATCACCCACGTTCCACTGTGTGCCACTAATGCTTTGGACAGTTATTCTGTCATAAGTTGCACACTTCAGGTACTGTCATCATCTTATTCATTACGATTCCTCACGTTCAGACTTGCATATGTTTTGTACTTTTTGCAAGACAAATTGCACCTAGTTCTGAGCTTAGAGGTTCGAAGTGAAGTTTGGTTGAGAATTGTCCATTCTCAGACCAACGGTTATGAGAGAGACTTCATTTAGTTTATATAATTTCAATCAGTAATCTATTCTGGTTAGTTGTGAAAATGAACCTAAAATGCGGTGCAAAAATGGAACGAGCTTCGAGAGGAAGTGGTAAAGACGACTAAAATTGCAATGGTTAAACGACATTTGGTCAGGTACATAGTTAGGAAAGGTGTAGAGGGATATATGTCAATTGCAAGCTAATGGGACTTCAGTTTCAGAAACTTTGTAGGCATGGATGACTTGGAGCAAAAATATGTTTCCATATTGTATAGCTCTCTGGCCCTATGATTGTCGACACCCTTCTGGTGAAAATGAGGGCAAAAAGAATTCTGGCGTGAGTGTATCAGGAAGGGGAAGTGGCGAGGCAGTAGTATGTAACATGCACCCCTCATAGTTAATGATACCACCAAGGACAGACAGTGAGAGAGGACAGGCAGGGAATTTTGATCAAGAACAAGGTAGAACACAAAGTCTGGAAGATTTAACATTCTTTCTGTCTCCACAGTGCTACTGGAGCTGTTGAGTTTCGACGGTAGATTTCCGTTTATACTTCAGGTTTCCACCATCTACGCATTTTGATTTTATTTAATTGGCTGTGTTTTGAATTATATTGTGCTGTAGTGTGCAGCATTTTCACCACACAGGTTACAGGCAATTGCCAACTACAACAAATGTAAATCGAACCATTTCCACTTGTCACGCAATAAAATTGTCATTGCTGAATACACTATTATCAAAGTCGTGGAGGTTTCATTGGACGAATGTGTTCAATTATAATTTTGAAACTGAGAAATATGCGGATAGTGCATCATCTTCTGGCTTCCCAATGTATTCCACCATTTAAAAGATACGATTTAGAAGTGAGGTAGAATACCCTCTACTTGTCTGGTTTGTTGCAATTCTAGAGGCTTATGTTTTCATGACAAGATAGCTCACTTGATTGGAAACACATACAAAAATAAAATATGGTGACAGCAGTCAACACTACTAATAATGAACTCTGCACTAACTCAACACATTCCTTCCACAGTCACATCCAAACTGTTAATCTCAACACATCGAGGATGAGAGCAGAATATGACTCAGAACAGGCTCTTCAGTCCACGATGTTGTGCCAACCATTGATCCACTTGTATGCACCCTCAAATATCTGTGACCATATGCATGTCCACAATGACCTTGCTTCCACAACTGCTGCTGGCAAAGCATTCCATGCTCTCACAACTCTCTGTAAAGAACCCGCCTCTGACATCCCCTCTATACTTTCCTCCAACCAGCTAAAACCTATGACCCCTCGTATTAGTCATTCTGCCCTGGAAAATAGTCTCTGGCTATCGACTCTAACCATGCCTCTCATGATCTTGTATACCTCAATTAGGTCGCCTCTCCTCTTCCTTTTCTACAAGGAAAAACGTCCGAGCTCAGTCTACCTCTCCTCAAAGGATAAGCCCTCCAGTTCAGGCAGCATCCTGGTAAACCTCCTCTCTCTCATGATCTTGTATACCTCAATTAGGTCGCCTCTCCTCTTCCTTTTCTACAAGGAAAAACGTCCGAGCTCAGTCTACCTCTCCTCAAAGGATAAGCCCTCCAGTTCAGGCAGCATCCTGGTAAA
>NW_025204840.1:3248-4298 GCF_004010195.1 Chiloscyllium plagiosum | reverse complement strand
GGAGGTCAAGGTGGGGGTGATAGGCCGGAGGGGGGTGGGGCGGAGAGGTCAGGAAGAAGATTGCAGGTTAGGATGGCGGTGCTGAGTTCGAGGGATTTGACTGGGACAAGGTGGGGGGAGGGGAAATGAGGAAACTGGAGAAATCTGAGTTCATCCCTTGTGGTTGGAGGGTTCCTAGGCGGAAGATGAGGCGCTCTTCCTCCAACCGTCGTGTTGCTATGGTCTGGCAATGGAGGAGTCCAAGGACCTGCATGTCCTTGGTGGAGTGGGAGGGGGAGTTGAAGTGTTGAGCCACGGGGTGGTTGGGTTGGTTGATCTGGGTGTCCCAGAGCTATTCTCTGAAACGATCTGCAAGTAGGCGGAATCCTCTAGTAATCCTCGAGAGCTGAGCTTGACCCTAGCTTCTTCCACCTGATGTAAGCTACATTTTTCCTTCTGACGAGAAGCTCCACCGCTTTCGTCATCCAAGGATCCTTCATCTTACCACTTCTTGCCTGTCTCAGAGAGACATATTTATTCATCACTTGCAACATCTGTTCCTTAAACAGTCTCCATATGTCTATAGTGCGTTTACCATGGAACAATTGCTCCCAATCCATGCTTCCTGTTCCATGTCGAATCGCATCATAGTTTCCTCTACCCCAATTAAATATCCGCCCATTTTGCCTAATCCTCTCCTTCTCCATATCTATGTAGAATATGAGGCAGATGTCGTCACTATCACCAACAGGAGCAAAAAACTCATTTAGGGATTCCCCTACCTCCTCAGACTGCACACACAAATTCCCTATGCTATCCCTGATCGGCCCTACTCTTTCTTTGACCGTTCTCTTATTCCTCATGTAAGTGTGAATTGCCTTTGTGCTCTCCCTAATCCGTTCTGCAAAGTCTTTCTCGTCCCCCTCCTGGCTCTCCGCAGACCATTTTTGAGCTCCTTCCTCGCCTGCCTGTAATCCTCTCGAGGAGAAAGTGAGTACTGCAAATGCTGGAGATCAGAGATGAAAATGTGTTGCTGGAAAAGCGCAGGATGTCAGGCAGCATCCAAGGAAC
>NW_025204840.1:0-2219 GCF_004010195.1 Chiloscyllium plagiosum | reverse complement strand
CTGTGATACCCTCTCTGATTAGTAGTGCTACACCCCCTCCTCTTTCCCCGCCTCCCTATTCTTTTTAAATGCTCTAAACGCTGGAACATCCAGCAACCCTTCCTGCGCCTGAGAAACTCATGTCTCTGTTATGGCCACGACATCATAGCACCAGGTACTGATCCATGCTCTAAGTTCATCACTTTTATTCCTGATACTCCTTGCGTTAAAGCAAACACACTTTAACTGATCCCTTGATTGCTTCCCAGGAAAGTCATTCCCACGAGCTGGTCTACCTCTTGCGATTGCCTCATCTGCATCAACTCTCACCTCCGGTATACAGCTCAGGTTCCCACTCCCCTGCCATACTAGTAACAAATAACAGCTGACAGCCATCTTCTCAATGAACATTTGGGATGGACCGTAGGTATAAGCTCTGCGAGCAAAGCCAAAGTCCAATGAATGAATTCAGTAGTGAATTATTGTTGATTGGAAGAAGGCAGGTGAATGGATTGAAAAGCATATTAATCATAATCTAATGGTGGAGCACACTGAATGCGCCGAACAGTCTCATTCTGCTCCTATATCTTATGATATTATAGTCTAAGAATTATTACAACACCGTTCATAGCCCATCCTGGCGTAACGAGTTGAACAACTTCCTTCTGTAGCACTAGGTTGTTTGTGTCTGCTCAACTAAGCATAAATAGCTCCGCACAAATGAATTGAAATTAGTCTTCCAAATATTCAACACTTCGTCACGTCATAACATAATTTTGTAAAAAAAACAACGCATGGCAATTAAGTGAAGTATTTGCTGGAAAACGTTGATTTGAATATTATCAGAAATGGAATGTTCTAACATTCAAATGTTTCAAAATCGTTTCTTCTCAACTCAGCAATAAGTGAAACGTTCCTGTCACCACGGAAATAAGACAAGAAGCTATATTTCGCTCTCTCTATGGATATAATATCGATTCTGTGGAAAGGAGAGCAATACTGCGTAAAGTACTCGAGATGTGTCCGAAACAATGTTTTCTTGAGAGTACCGTAAGTTAACATTTTGCATGCAACGCCTCTTTTTTTGGAAAATAAAATAACTCTGAACTTCCAATTATGAACTTTCAATATCGAAATTATTTTGGTTTCTGTTTCCACAAATGCTGTCACGACTGCTGCGTTTCTGCAGCATTTTCTTTGAATTCAATTTATACTAAATTCGTAGGCAGTATTTTGCTAATGTAAAACTTCCAAAACTTACAAGTAAATTCCCATGATAGTTCGAAAGGTTCTTAATTCAAGGTACACACGCATTCCCACTCTGCGTCTGCCTTTTGATACAACTTCTTCAAATTTTCATCTCTCTGTTGTAACTCAAGTAATTGATCTGAGTCTGCATTGTCATCTTTGTCCTTTGTCTCTGCTAATTTCACTTCAGCTTCGATGTCTGTACTCTTCAATCTCTCCTGACCTCGTCACCACACAGTCATAGACAATTCCAAGATGTATGTCCTGCAATTGTTCCGTTCCCTGAGTTTCCACTGGCTTTTCAGCCACAGTAGTCAGCATCTGACCGGTGAATCAGCTGTATCATAAACAATGAAATGTTGTACTGTATTCCTGGAGCTGAGATTTTGGACAAAATTCCTGCCAAAAATTCTCCACTCCTCTCTGGACACTCTGACCTCACCTGACGCAATGGAGTCCTTTTTGACTAACCGTCAATTCCCGGTACCAGTACCTTTTCTGGTAATAGTCCATCAGGAGTATGCAGCTCCTCATTTTTCACAGACTCTGAGGATCCTGTGGCGCTTAATATTGTAATCTCTTTATCTGCAGATCCTGTCCTCTGCGAAACTTCACCTGAGCAGGAATATTTTTAAGAAATTCTGTAACCTCCTCCTTAAACAGCCTCCGATCATTCTTGTATATTCTGAGGCAGCTTTCTAGTTTCCACTGTGCTTTCGGTTACCACTCCAACAAAGTTGATTGGGTTATACTGTTATCCTACATCTGTCATTGCAGTGTGTCTACTAACCCACCAACACAGTGATTGCATGCGGCCTAATATATTTCAATGTCAACACCAGAGTTTTTTAAACTTCTTTTTTCCCTTCAAGGGTTTCCTTTTTACCCTGTGCAAGTTAGCCTTATATATTTCACCGAGATCGAACGTGCCCTTTCCTGAATTTCTATCCCTCGAGGAGTGAAGGTAATTCTGGAAACCAAACTTTGGTTTA
>NW_025204839.1:0-9924 GCF_004010195.1 Chiloscyllium plagiosum | reverse complement strand
GTCCCCGAGTGTGTGTGAGATATAGGGAATGCCAGAGTGCCCTGAATGTGTGTGAGAGATAGGGAATCGCAGAGAGTGTGTGAGAAATAGGGAATCCCAGAGAGTCCCTGAGAGTGTGTGAGAGAAAGGGAATCCCAGAGTGTCCCCGAGTGTGTGTGAGAGATAGGGAATCCCAGAGTGTCCCCGAGTGTGTGTGAGAGATAGGGAATCTCAGAGTGTCCCCGAGAGTGTGTCAGAGATAGGGAATCATCGAGTGTGTGTGAGATATTGGGAATCACAGAAGATCCCCGAGTGTGTGTGAGATAGAGAATCCCAGTGAGTCCCAAAGAGTGTGTGAGAGATAGGGAATTCCCGGTTTTGTGTGAGAGATAGGGAATCCCCGAGAGTGTGAGAGAGATAGGGAATCCCAGTGTGTCCCCGAGTGTGTGATAGAATCCCAGAGATTCCCCGAGTGTGTGTGAGAGATAGCGAATCCCAGAGTGTATGTGAGTGATAGGGTTTCCCAGAGTGTCCCCGAGAGTGTGTGATAGGATCCCAGATAGTCACCGAGAGTGTGTGAGATATAGGGAATCCCATTGTGTCCCCGAGAGTGTGTGTTAGAATTCCAGAGAGTCCCCGAGAGTGTGTGAGAGATAGGGAATCCCAGGGTCTTCCCGAGAGTGTGTGAGAGATATGGAATCCCCGAGTGAGTGTGAGAGATAGGGAATCCCAGAGTGTCCCTGAGAGTGTGTGAGAGATAGGGAATCCCAGAGTGTGTGAGAGATAGGAAATGCCAGAGATACCCCGAGTGTGTGTGAGAAATAAGGAATCCCAGAGTGTCCCCGAGTGTGTGTGAGAGATAGTGAATCCCAAAATGTCCCCGAGTGTGTGTGAGAGAATAGCAGAGTGTCCCTGAGTGGTTGTGATAGACTCCCAGAGAGTTCCCGAGTGTGTGTGATAGATAGTGAATCCCAGAGAGTCCCCGAGTGTGTGTGAGAGATAGGGAATCCCAGAGAGTCCCCGAGTGTGTGTGAGAGATAGGGAATCACAGAGAGTCCCCGAGTGTGTGTGAGAGATAAGGAATCCCAGAGAGTCCCCGAGTGAGTGAGAGAGATAAGGAATCACAGATTGTCCCTGAGAATGTGTGAGAGATACGGGATCCCAGAGTGTCACCGAGTGTGTGTGTGAGAGATAGGGAATCCCAGAGTGTACCCAATTGTGTGTGAGAGATAGGGATTCCCAGAGTGTCCCCGAGTGTGTGTGAGAGATAGGGAATCACCGAGTGTGTGTGAGAGATTGGGATTCCCAGAAGGTCCCCGAGTGTGTGTGAGAGTGAGTGTTCCAGTGAGTCCCAAAGTGTGTGAGAGAGATAGGGAATCCCAGAGTGTCCCCTAGTGTGTGTGAGAGAGAGAATCCCAGTGAGGCCCAAAGTGTGTGTGAGAGATAGGGAATTCCCGGTTTTGTGTGAGAGATAGGGAATCCACGAGAGTGTGAGAGAGATAGGGAATCCCAGAGTGTCCCCGAGCGTGTGATAGAATCCCAGAGATTCCCCGAGTATGTGTGAGAGATAGGGAATCCCAGAGTGTGTATGAGAGATAGGGAAACAAAGAGAGTCCCCGAGTGTGTGTGATAGGATCCCAGATAGTCCCCGCGAGTGTGTGAGAGATAGGGAATCCCCGAGTGTGTGTGAGAGATAGGGAATCCCAGAGTGACCCCGGGAGTGTGTGAGAGATAGGGAATCCCAGAGTGTCTCCGAATGTGTGTGAGAGATAGGGAATCTCAGAGTGTCCCCGAGTGTGTTTGAGAGATAGGGAATCCCAGAGTGTCCCCGAGAGTGTCTGAGAGATTGGGAATCCCAGAGAGTCCCCGAGAGTGTGTGATAGAATCCCAGAGAGTCACCGAGAGTGTGTGAGGGATAGGGAATCCCAGAGTGTCCCCGAGTGTGTGTGAGAGATACGAAATCCCAGAGTGTCCCCGAGTGTTTGTGAGAGATAGGGAATCCCAGAGTGGCCCCTGAGAGTGTGTGAGAGATTGGGAATCACAGAGAGTCCCCGAGAGTGTGTGATAGAATCCCAGAGAGTCGCCGAGATTGTGTGAGGGATAGGGAATCCCAGAGTGTCCCCGAGTGTGTGTGAGAGATAGGGAATCCCAGAGTGTCCCGGAGTGTGTGTAAGAGATAGGGAATCCCAGAGAGTCCGCTAGTGTGTGTGAGAGATAAGGAATCCCAGAGAGTCCCCGAGTGTGTGAGAGAGATAAGGAATCCAAGAGTGTTCCCGAGAGTGTGTGAGAGATATTGGATCCCAGAGTGTCCCAGAGTGTGTGTGAGAGATTGGGAATCCCAGAGAGTCTCCGAGTGTGTGTTCGAGATTGGGGATCCCAGAGTGTCCCCGAGAGGGTGTGAGAGATAGGGAATCGTAGAGTGTTCCCGAGATTGTGTGAGAGATACGGGATCCCAGAGTGTCCCAGAGTGTGTGTGACAGATAGGGAATCCCTGAAAGTCTTCGAGTGTGTGTGAGAGATAGGGGATCCCAGAGAGTCTCCGAATGTGCGTTAGAGATAGGGGATCCCAGAGTGTCTCTAAGAGTGTGTGAGTGATAGGGAATCCCAGAGAGTTCTCGAGTGTGTGTGAGAGATAGGAAATCCAACAGAATTCCCGAGTGTGCATGAGAGATAGGGAATCCCCGAGAGTGTGTGAGAGATAGGTTATCACAGAGTGTCCCCGAGTGTGTGAAAGAGATAGGGAATCCCAGAGAGTCCCCGAGTGTGTATGAGAGATAGGGAATCCTAGAGAGTCCCCGAGTGTGTCTGAGAGATAGGGAATCCCCGAGTGTGTGTGAGAGTTAGGGAATCACCGAGTTTGTGTGAGAGAGATAGGGAATCCCCGAGATTGTGTGAGAGATAGGGAATCCCAGAGAGTCCCCGACAGTGTGTGAGAGATAGGGAATCCCAGAGTGTCCCCGAGTGTGTGTGTGAGAGAGGGAATCCCAGTGTGTCCCCGAGTGTGTGTGAGAGATAGGGAATCCCAGAGTGTCCCCGAGTGTGTGTGAGAGATAGGGAATCCCAGAGTGTCACCGAGTGTGTGTGAGAGATAGGGAATCCCAGAGTGTCCCCGAGAGTGTGTCAGAGATAGTGAATCACCGAGTGTGTGTGAGAGATTGGGAATCCCAGAAGGTCCCCGAGTGTGTGTGAGATAGAGAATCCCAGTGAGTCCCAAAGTGTTTGTGAGAGATAGGGAATTCCCGGTTTTGTGTGAGAGATAGGGAATCCCCAAGAGTGTGAGAGAGATAGGGAATCCCAGTGTGTCCCCGAGTGTGTGATAGAATCCCAGAGATTCCCCGAGTGTGTGTGAGAAATAGGGAATCCCAGAGTGTATGTGAGATACAGGGAATCCCATTGTGTCCCCGAGAGTGTGTGTTAGAATTCCAGAGAGTCCACGAGAGTGTGTGAGAGATAGGGAATCCCAGGGTCTTCCCGAGAGTGTGTGAGAGATAGGGAATCCCCGAGTGAGTGTGAGAGATAGGGAATCCCAGAGTGTCCATGAGAGTGTGCGAGAGATAGGGAATCCCAGAGTGTCCCCGAGAGTGTGTGAGAGATAGGAAATCCCAGAGATTCCCCGAGTGTGTGTGAGAAATAAGGAATCCCAGAGAGTCCCCGAGTGTGTGTGTGAGAGATAGTGAATCCCAAAATGTCCCCGAGTGTGTGTGAGAGAATACCAGAGTGTCCCTGAGTGGTTGTGATAGACTCCCAGAGAGTTCCCGAGTGTGTGTGTGAGATAGGGAATCCCAGAGAGTCCCCGAGTGTGTGTGAGAGATAGGGAATCCCAGAGAGTCCCCGAGTGTGTGTGAGAGATAAGGAATCCCAGAGAGTCCCCGAGTGAGTGAGAGAGATAAGGAATCCCAGATTGTCCCCGAGAGTGTGTCAGAGATAGGGAATCACCGAGTGTGTGTGAGAGATTGGGAATCCCAGAAGGTCCCCGAGTGTGTGTGAGAGAGAGAATCCAAGTGAGTCCAAAAGTGTGTGTGAGAGATAGGGAATTCCCGGTTTTGTGTGAGAGATAGGGAATCCCCAAGAGTGTGAGAGAGATAGGGAATCCCAGAGTGTGTGTGAGTGATAGGGAATCCCAGAGTGTCCCCGAGAGTGTGTGATAGGATCCCAGATAGTCACCGAGAGTTTGTGAGATATAGGGAATCCCAGTGAGTCCCCGAGTGTGTTTGAGAGATTGGGATTCCCAGAGTGTCCCCGAGTGTGTATGATAGAATCCCAGAGTGTCCCCGAGTGTGTGTGAGAGATAGGGAATCCCAGAATATGTGTGAGAGGTAGGGAATCCCACAGTGTGTGTGAGAGGTAGGGAATCCCAGAATGTGTATGAGAGGTAGGGAATCCCAGAGTGTGTGCGAGAGGTAGAGAATCCCAGAGTGTGTGTGAGAGATAGGGAATCCCAGACAGTCCCCGAGTGTGTGTGTGAGAGATAGGGAATCCTCGAGGGTCCCCGAGTGTGTGTGAGAGATAGGAATACCAGAGTGTCCCTGAGAGTGTGTGTGAGAGATAGGGAATCCCAGGGTTTTCCCGAATATGTGTGAGACATAGGGAATCCCAGAGTGTCCCTAAGAGTGTGTAAGAGATACGGAATACCAGAGAGTCTCTGAGCGTGTGTGGGAGATAGGGAATCCCAGAGAGTTCCCGAGTGTGTGGGAGATAGGGAATCCCCGAGTGTGTGTGAGAGATAGGGAATCCCAGAGTGTGTGAGAGAGATAGGGTATCCCAGGGAGTCCCGGAATGTGTGATAGAATCCCAGAGAGTCCCCCAGTTTGTGAGAGATACAGGAACCCAGTGAGTCCCCGAGTGTGTGTGAGATGCAGAATCCCAGAGAGTCCCCAAGTGTGTGTGATCGATTGGGAATCCCAGAAAGCCCCCGAGAGTCTGTGAGAGATAGGGAATCCCAGTGTGTGTGTGAGAGATGGGGAATCCCAGAGTGTGTGTGAGAGATAGGGTATCCCATAGTGTGTGATAGAATCCCAGAGCTTCCCCGAGTGTGTGATAGATACAGGATCCCAGTGAGTCCCCGAGTGTCTGAGAGATACAGAATCCCAAAGAGCCCCCAAGTGTGTGTGAGAGATAGGGAATCCCAGAGTGTCCCCAAGTGTGTGTGAGAGATAGGGAATCCCAGAGAGTTCCCGAGTGTGTGTGAGAGATAGGGAATCCCAGCGAGTCCCCGAGTGTGTGTGAAAGATAGCGAATCATACAGGATCCCAGTGAGTCCCCGAGTGTCTGAGAGATACAGAATCCCAAAGAGCCCCCAAGTGTGTGTGAGAGATAGGGAATCCCAGAGAGTCCCCGTGTGTGTGTGATAGAATTCCAGAGAGTCCCCGAGTGTGTGTGAGAGATCGGGAATCCCATAGGGTCCCCGAGTGTGTGTGACAGATCGGGAATCCCAGAGAGTCCCCGAGTGTGTGTGAGAGATAGGGAATCCCAGAGAGTTCCCGAGTGGGTGTGATAGAATCCCAGAGTGTCCCCGAGTGTGTGTGATAGAATCCCAGAGAGTACACAAGTGTGTGTGTGAGATTGCGAATCCCAGAGTGTCCCCCCGTGAGTGTGATAGAATCACAGAGAGTTCCCGAGCGTGTGTGAGAGATCGGGAATCCCAGAGTTTTCCCGAATATGTGTGAGACATAGGGAATCCCAGAGTGTCCCTAAGAGTGTGTAAGAGATACGGAATACCAGAGAGTCTCTGAGAGTGTGTGAGAGATAGGGAATCCCATAGAGTTCCCGAGTGTTTGAGAGAGATAGGGAATCCCCACGTGTGTGTGAGACATAGGGGACCCCAGAGTGTCCCCGAGTGTGTGTGAGAGATAGGGAATCCCAGAGTGTCCCCGAGTGTGTGTGTGAGAGATGGGGAATCCCAGAGTGTCCCCGAGTGTGTGGGAGAGATAGGGATTCCCAGAGTAACCCCGAGTGTGTGTGAGATCTAGGGAATCCCAGAGAGTTCCCGAGTGTGTGTGAGAGATAGGGAATCCCAGCGAGTCCCCGAGTGTGTGTGATAGAATCCCAGAGAGTCCGTGAGTGTGTGTGAGAGATAGGGAATCCCCGCGTGTGTGTGAGAGAAAGGGAATCGCAGAGTGTCCCCGAGCGTGTGTGAGAGATAGGGAATCCCAGAGTGTCCCCGAGTGTGTGTGAGAGATATGGAATCCCAGAGTCTCCCCGGGTGTGTGTGTGAGAGATGGGGAATCCCAGAGTGTCCCCGAGTGTGTGTGAGAAATAGGGATTCCCAGATTGTCCGCGAGTGTGTGTGCGAGATAGGAAATCCCAGAGAGTCCCCGAGTGTGTGTGAGAGATAGGGAATCCCAGCGAGTCCCCGAGTGTGTCTGAAAGATAGAGAATCGCAGAGTGTCCCCGAGTGTGTGTGATAGAATCCCAGAGAGTCCCTGAGTGTGTGTGAGAGATAGGGAATCCCAGAGAGTCCCCGAGAGTGTGTGAGAGATAGGGAATCCCCGAGTGTGTGTGACTCTTAGCGAATCCCCGAGTGTGTGTGAGATATAGGGAATCCCAAGTGTGTGTGAGAGGTCGTGAATCCCAGAGTGTGTGTGAGAGATAGGGAATCCTAGAGTGTCCCGAGTGTGTCTGAGAGATAGGGAATCCCAGAATGTCCCCGAGTGTGTGCGAGATACCGAATCCCAGAGAGTCCCCGAATGTGTGAGGGAGATAGGGAATCCCAGAGAGTCCCCGAGTATGTGTGAGAGATGGGCAATCCCCGAGTTTCCCCGAGTGTGTGTGATAGAATCCCAGTAAGTCCCCGAGTGTGTGTGAGAGATAGGGAATCCAAGTGTGTCCCCGAGTGTGTGCGGGAGAAAGGGAATCACCGAGTGTGTGCGAGAGAAAGGGAATCCCCGAGTGTGTGCGAGAGAAAGGGAATCCCCGAGTCTGGCTGAGAGATAGTGAATCCCAGTGCGTGTGTGAGAGATAGGGAATCCCAGAATGTTCCCGAGTGTTTGTGAGAGATAGGGAATCACAGAGATTCCGTGAGTGTGTGTGAGAGAGATAGGGAATGCCAGAGAGTCCCTGAGTGTGTGTGAGAGATAGGGAATCCCAGAGAGTCCCTGAGTGTGTGTGAGAGATATGGAATCCCAGAGAGTCCCCGAGTGTGTGTGAGAGATAGAGAATCCCAGAATGTCCCCGAGTGTGTGTGAGAGATAGGGAATCCCAGAGAGTCCCTGAGTGTGTGTGAGAGATAGGGAATCCCAGAGAGTCCCTGAGTGTGCGTGAGAGATAGGGAATCCCTGAGTGTCCCCGTGTGTGAGAGATAGGGAATCCCAGAGTGTCCCCGAGTGTGTGTGATAGAATCCCAGAGAGTCCCCGAGCGTGAATTATAGAATCCCAGAGAGTCCTGAGTGTGTGTGAGAGATAGGGAATTACAGAGAGTCCCCGAGTGTGTGTGTGAGAGATAGGTATCCCAGAGTGTCCCCGAGTCTGTGTGATAAAATCCCAAAGAGTCCCCGAGTGTCTCTCAGAGATAGGGAATCCCCGAGTGTGTGTCAGAGATAGGGAATCCCAGAGTGTTCCCGAGTTTGTGTGAGAGATAGGGATCCCAGAGATTCCCAGGATGTGGGTGAGAGAATCCCAGATTGGCCCTGAGTGTGTGTCAGAGATAGGTAATCCTAGAGTTTCCCTGAGTGTGTGTGAGAGATAGGGGAGTGCCAGAGAGTCCCCGAGTGGGTGTGATAGAATCCCAGAGTGTCCCCGAGTGTGTGTGATAGAATCCCAGAGAGTCCCCGAGCGTGAATTATAGAATCCCAGAGAGTCCTGTGTGTGTGTGAGAGATAGGGAATCCCAGATTATCCCCGAGTGTGTGTGAGAGATAGGGAATTCCAGAGAGTTCCCGAGTATATGTGAGAGGTAGCGAATCCCAGAGTGTCCCCGAGAGTGTGTGAGAGATAGGGAATCCCAGAGAGTCCCCGAGTGTGTGTGAGAGATCGGGAATCCCCGAGTGTGTGTGAGAGATACAGAATCCCAGAGTGTCGGCGAGTGTGTGTGAGATACAGAAACCCCGAGAGTCCCCAAGTGTGTGTGAGAGGTAGGGAATCCCAGAGTGTTCCCGAGTGTGTGTGAGAGATAGGGAATCCCAGAGAGTTCCCGAGTCTTCGTGAGAGATAGGGATTTCCCACAGAGTCCCCAATTGTGTGTGAGAGATAGGAAATCCCAGAGAGATCCCGACTGTGTGTGAGAGGTAGGGAATCCCAGAGAGTCCCCGAGTGTGTGTGAGAGGCAGGGAATCCCAGAGTGTCACCGAGTGTGTGTGATAGGTAGGGAATCCCACAGAGTCCCCGAGTGTGTGTGATAGAATCCCAGAGAGTTCCCGAGTGTCTCTGCGAGATAGGGAATCCCCGAGTGTATGTCAGAGATAGGGAATCCCAGAGAGGTCCGGAGTGTTTGTGCGAGATAGGGATCCCAGAGATTCCCCGAGTGTGGGTGAGAGAATCCAAATTGGCCCGTGTGTGTGTGAGAGATAGGGAATCCCAGAGAGTCCCCGAGTGTGCGTGAGAGATAGGGAATCCCAGAGTGTCCCCGAGTGTGTGTGAGATACAGGATCCCAGAGAGTCCCCGAGTGTCTGCGAGAGAAAGGGAATCCCCGGGTGTGTGCGAGAGAAAGGGAATCCCCGAGTGTGTGCGAGAGAAAGGGAATCCCAGAATCTGTGTGAGAGATAGGGAATCCCAGAGTGTGTGTGAGAGATAGGGAATCACAGAGAGTCCCGGAGTGTGTGATAAAATCCCAGAGAGTCCCCGAGTGTGAGAGAGATACAGAATCCCAGACTGTCCCCGATTGTGTGTGAGAGATAGGGAATCCCAGAGTGTCCCGGAGTGTGTGTGATAGAATCCCAGAGAGTCCCCGAGTGTGTGTGAGAGATTGGGAATTCTAGAGAGTCCCCGAGTGTGTGTGAGAGATAGGGAATCCCAGAGTGTCCCCGAGTGTGTGTGAGAGATAGGGAATCCCAGAGTGTCCCCGAGTGTGTGTGAGATACAGGATCCCAGAGAGTCCCCGAGTGTGTGCGGGAGAAAGGGAATCCCCGAGTGTGTACGGGAGAAAGGGAATCCCCGAGTGTGTGCGAGAGAAAGGGAATCCCCGAATCTGGCTGAGAGATAGTGAATCCCAGAGCCTGGGTGAGAGATAGTGAATCCCAGTGCGTGTGTGAGAGATAGGGAATCCCAGAGTGTGTGTGAGGGATACGGTATCCCAGAGAGTCCCCGAGTATGTGTCAGAGATAGAGAATCCCAGAATGTCCCCGAGTGTTTGTGAGAGATAGGGAATCCCAGAGAGTCCCTGAGTGTGTGTGAGGGATAGGGAATCCCAGAGAGTCCCTGAGTGTGTGTGAGAGATATGGAATCCCAGAGAGTCCCCGAGTGTGCGTGAGACATCGGGAATCCCAAAGAGTCCCCGAGTGTGGGAGAGATACAGGATCCCAGAGAGTCTCCGAGGGTGTGCGAGAGTTAGGGAATCCCCGAGTGTGTGCAGGAGAAAGGGAATCACCGAGTGTGTGCGAGAGAAAGGGAATCACGAGTGTGTGTGAGAGATAGGGAATGCCAGAGAGTCCCGAGTGTGTCTGAGAGACCGGGAATCCCCGAGTGTGTGTGAGAGATAGGGAATCCCAGAGCGTCCCCGAGTGTGTGTGAGAGATAGGGGTCCGAGAGCGTCCCCGACTGTGTCTGAGAGATAGGGAATACCAGAGAGTCCCCGAGTGTGTGTGAGAGATAGGGAATCCCAGTGTGTGTGTGAGAGATAGGGAATCCCCGAGTGTGTGTGAGAGACAGGGAATCCCAGAGAGTCCCCGAGTGTGTCTGAGAGATAGGGAATCCAAGAGTGTCCCGGAGGAGGTGTGAGAGATAGGGAATCCCAGAGAGTCCCCGAGTGTGTGTGAGAGGTAGGGAATCCCAGAGAGTCGACGAGTGTGTGTG
>NW_025204838.1:9183-9923 GCF_004010195.1 Chiloscyllium plagiosum | reverse complement strand
TATCAGGAGCATGGGATATCAGCAGTGTGGTATATCAGCAGTGTGGGATATCAGCAGCCTGGGATATCAGCAGTGTCCGATATCAGCAGTGTTGGGATATGAGCTGCGTTGGGATATCAATAGTGTGGGATATCAGAATTGTGGGATATCAGCAGCATGGGATATCAGCAGCGTAGTTATCAGCAGTGTGGGATATCAGCAGCCTGGGATAGCTGCAGTGTGGGATATCAGTAGTGTTGGGATATCAGCAGTCTGGGATATCAGCAGCTTGGTTATCAGCAGTGTGGGACAGCTGCAGTGTGGGATATCAGCAGTGTTGGGATATCAGCAGTGTTGGGATATCAGCAGCCTGGGATATCAGCAGTGGGCAATGTCAGCAGTGTTAGGATATCAGCAGTGTGGGATATCAGCGGCCTGAGATATCAGCAGTGTTGTATATCAGCAGTGTGGTATATCGGCAGCTTGGGAAATCAGCAGTGTTGTGATATCAGCAGTCTGGGAAACCAGCAGTGTGGGATATGAGCTGCCTGGGATAGCTGCAGTGTGGGATATCAGCAGCCTGGGATATCAGCAGTGTGGGATATCAGCAGTCTGGGAAACCAGCAGTGTGGGATATCATCAGCATGGGATATCAGCAGCCTGGGATAGCTGTAGGGCGGGATATCAGCAGCCTGGGATATCAGCAGTGTCCGATATCAGCAGTGTTGGGATATGAGCTGCATTGGGATATCAACAGTGTG
>NW_025204838.1:4683-8891 GCF_004010195.1 Chiloscyllium plagiosum | reverse complement strand
CAGTGTGGGATATCAGCCGTGTGGGATATCAGCAACCTGGCAAATCAGCAGTCTGGGATTTCAGCAGCATGGGATATCAACAGCATGGGTTATCAGCAGTGTGGGATATCAGCAATGTGGGATATCAGCGGCCTGGGATATCAGTAGCCTGGGATTTCAGCAACCTGGCATACCAGCTGCCTAGGATATAAGCAGCCTGGGATATCAGCAGCATGGGATATCAGCAGTGTGCAATATCAGCAGTGTGGGATATCAGCAGTGTGGGATATCAGCAGTGGGCAATATCAGCAGTGTTGGGATATCAGCAGTGTGGAATATCAGCAGCCTGAGATATCAGCAGTGTTGAATATCAGCAGTGTGGTATATCGGCAGCATGGGATATCGGCAGTGTGCAATATCAGGAATGTTGGCATATCAGCAGCCTGGGATAGCTGCAGTGTGGGATATCAGCAGTGTTGGGATGTCAGCTGCATTGGGATATCAGCAGCCTGGGATACTGGCAGTGTGGGAAATCAGCAGCCTGGGATACTAGCAGTGTGGGATATCAGCAGCCTGGGATATCAGCAGCCTGGGATATCAGCAAAGTGGGTTATCAGCAGTGTGGAATTTCAGCAGCCTGGGATATCAGAAGCCTAGGATTTCAGCAGCCTGGGATACTAGCAGTGTGGGATATCAGCAGCCTGGGATATCAGCAGCCTGGGATATCAGCAGCATGGGTTATCAGAAGTGTGGGATATCAGCAACCTGGCAAAACAGCAGTCTGGGATTTCAGCAGCATGAGATATCAACAGCATGGGTTATCAGCAGTGTGGGATATCAGCAATGTGGGATATCAGTGGCCTGGGATATCAGTAGCCTGGCATTTCAGCAAAATGGGATATCAGCAGTGTGGGACATCAGCAACCTGGCATACGAGCTGCATGGGATATCAGCAGCCTAGGATATCAGCAGCATGGGATATCAGCAGCCTAGGATATCAGCAGTGTGGGATATCAGCAGTGTGCGATATCAGCAGTGTGGGATATCAGCAGCGTGGGATATCAGCCGCCTGAGATATAAGCAGCCTGGGACCTCAGCAGCCTGGGATATCAGCAGTGTGCAATTACAGCAGCGTGGGATATCAGCAGCCTGGGATATCAGCAGCATGGGATATCAGCAGCCTGGGATATTAGCAGTGTGGGATATCAGCCATGTGGGATATCAGCAGTGTGGGATATCAGCGGTCTGGGGTATAAGCAGCGTGGGATTTGGCAGCGTGGGATATCAGCGGCATGGGATATCAGCAGCCTAGGATATCAACAATATGGGATATCAGCAGTGTGGGATATCAGCAGCATAGGATATCAGCAGTTCTGGGTTATCAGCAGCCTGGGATATCAGCAGTGTGGGATATCAGCAGCATGGGATATCAGCAGTGTGCAATATCAGCAGTGTGGGATATCAGCAGTGTGGGATATCAGCCGCCTGAGATATAAGCAGCCTGGGACCTCAGCAGTGTGCAATATCAGCAGCGTGGGATATCAGCAGCCTGGGATAGCAGCAGCATGGGATATCAGCAGCCTGGGATATTAGCAGTGTGGGATATCAGCCATGTGGGATATCAGCAGCCTGGGATATCAGCAGTGTGGGATATCAGCGGTCTGGGGTATAAGCAGCGTGGGATTTGGCAGCATGGGATATCAGCAGCCTAGGATATCAACAATATGGGATATCAGCAGTGTGGGATATCAGCATCATGGGATATCAGCAGCATCGGATATCAGCAGCGTGGGATATCAGCAGTGTGAGATATTAGCAGCCTGGGATATCAGCAGCATGGGATATCAGCAGCACTGGATATCTGCTGTGTTGGGATATCAGCATCATTGGGAGTTCTGCAGCCTGGGATATGAGCAGTGCGGGATATCATCAGCCTGGGATATCAGCAGCATGGGATATCAGCAGTGTGGGATATCAGCAGCCTGGGATATCAGCATCATGAGATATCAGTCGTGTGGGATATCATCAACCTGGGATATCAGCAGCTTGGGATATCAGCAGTGTGGGATATCGGCAGCCTGGAAAAACAGCAGTGTGGGACATCAGCAGTGTGGGATATCAGCAGTGTGGGATATCAGCAGCGTGGGTTATCAGCAGCATCGGATATCAGCAGCATGGGAGATCAGCAGCCTGATATATCAGCAGCATCGGATATCAGCATGGTGGGATATTAGCAGCCTGGGATATCAGCAGCATGGGATATCAGCAGCCTGGGATATCAGCAGTATGGGATATCAGCAACCTGGGATGTCGGCAGTGTGGGATATCAGCAGTGTTGGGATATCAGCTGCATTGGAATAGCAGAAGCCTGGGATATCAGCAGCATGGGATATCAGCAACCTGGGATATCAGCAGTGTGGGATATCAGCAGTGTTGGGATATCAGCTGCATTGGAATATCAGCAACCTGGCATATCAGCAGTCTGGGATATCAGCAGCCTGGGATATCAGCAAAGTCGGATATCAGCAGTGTGGGATATCAACAGTGAGGGATATCAGCAGCCTGGGATTTCAGCAGCGTGGGATATCAGCAGCATGGGATCTCAGCAGCCTGGGATATCAGCAGTGTGGAATATCAGCAGTGTGGGGATATCAGCCGCATGGGATATCAGCAGCCTGGGATATCAGTAGTGTGGAAAATCAACAGTGTGGGATATCAGCAGCATGGGATATCTGCAGTGTGGGATATCAGCAGCATGGGATATCAGCAGCCTGGGATAGCTGCAGTGTGGGATATCAGCAGCCTGGGATATCAACAATGTGGGATATCAGCAGTGTGGGATATCAGCAGCATGGGATATCCACAGTTCTGGGTTGTCAGCAGCCTGGGATATCAGCAGTGTGGGATATCAGCAGCCTGGGATATCAGCAGCATGAGACATCAGCAGTGTGGGATATCAGCAGTTGGGGTTATCAACAACCTGGGATATCAGCAGTGTGGGATATCAGCATCATGGGATATTAGCAGCATCAGATATCAGCAGCATGGGATATCAGCTGTGTGGGATATTAGCAGCCTGGGATATCAGCAGCATGGGATATCAGCAGCATTGGAAATCTGCTGTGTTGGGATATCAGCGTCATTGGGAGTTCTGCAGCCTGGCATATGAGCAGTGTGGGATATCATCAGCCTGAGATATCAGCAGCATGGGATATCAGCAGTGTGGGATATCAGCAGTCTGGTATATCAGCATCATTGGATATCAGTAGTGTGGGATATCATCAATCTGGGATATAAGCAGCCTGGGATATCAGCAGTGTGGGATATCGGCAGACTGGAAAAACAGCAGCATTGGACATCAGCAGTGTGAGATATTAGCAGTGTGGGATATCAGCAGCGTGGGTTATCAGCAGCATCGGATATCAGCATGGTAGGATATTAGCAGCCTGGGATATCAGCAGCCTGGGATATCAGCAGTGTGGGATATCAGCAGCATGGGATATCAGCAGCATGATATATCAGCAGCCTGGGATATCAGCATGGTGGGATACTAGCAGCCTCGGATATCAGCAGCGTGGGATATCAGCAGTCTGGGATATCAGCAGCCTGGGATATCAGCAGTGGGCAATATCAGCAGTGTGGGATATCAGCAGTGTGGGCTATCAGTGACCTGGGATATCAGCAGCTTGGGATTTCAGCCGACTGGGATATCAGCAGTATGCAATATCAGCAGCATGAGATATCAGCAGCATGTGATATCAGCAATGTGGGATATCAGCAGTGTGGGATATCAGCAGTGAGGGATATCAGCAGCCTGGGATATCAGCAGCCTGGGATATCAGCAGCCTGGGATATCAGCATGGTGGGATATTAGCAGCCACGGATATCAGCAGCATGGGATGTCAGCAGTGTGGGATATCAGCAGCCTGGGATATCAGCAGCCTGGGATATCAGCAGCCTGGGATATCAGCAGCCTGGGATATCAGCAGCCTGGGATATCACCAGCATGGGATATCAGCAGCATGATATATCAGCAGCCTGGGATATCAGCAGCCTGGGATATCAGCAGCCTGGGATATCAGCAGCCTGGGATATCAGCAGCCTGGGATATCAGCAGCCTGGGATATCAGCAGCCTGGGATATCAGCAGCCTGGGATATCAGCAGCCTGGGATATCAGCAGCCTGGGATATCAGCAGCCTGGGATATCAGCAGCCTGGGATATCAGCAG
>NW_025204838.1:0-1815 GCF_004010195.1 Chiloscyllium plagiosum | reverse complement strand
CATCATGGGATATCAGTAGTGTGGGATATCATCAGCCTGGGATATCAGCAGCATGGGATATCAGCAGGCTGGTATATCAGCAGTCTGGGATATCAGCATCATGGGATATCAGTAGTGTGGGATATCATCAGCCTGGGATATCAGCAGCATGGGATATCAGCAGCCTGGGATATCAGCAACCTGGTATATCAACATCATGGGATATCAGTAGTGTGGGATATCATCAGCCTGGGATATCAGCAGCCTGGGATATCAGCAACCTGGTATATCAACATCATGGGATATCAGTAGTGTGGGATATCATCAGCCTGGGATATCAGCAGCCTGGGATATCAGCAACCTGGTATATCAACATCATGGGATATCAGTAGTGTGGGATATCATCAGCCTGGGATATCAGCAGCCTGGGATATCAGCAACCTGGTATATCAACATCATGGGATATCAGTAGTGTGGGATATCATCAGCCTGGGATATCAGCAGCCTGGGATATCAGCAGTGTGAGATATCGGCAACCTGGAAAAACAGCAGCCAGGGACATCAGCAGCGTGGGATATCAGCAGCGTGGGTTATCAGCAGCATCGGATATCAGCAGCATGGGATATCAGCAGCCTGAAATATCAGCAGCCTGGGATATCAGCAGCCTGGGATATTAGCAGCCTGGGATATCAGCAGTGTGCAATATAAGCAGCATGGTATAACAGCAGCATGGGATATTTGCAATGTAGAATGTCAGCAGTGTGGGATATCAGCAGTGAGGGATATCAGTAGCCTGGTATATCAGCAGCCTGGGATATCAGCAGCATGGGATATCAGCAGCATGATATATCAGCAGCCTGGGATAGCTGCAGGGTGGGCTATTAGCAGCCACGGATATCAGCAGCATGGGATATCAGCAGTGTGGGATATCAGCAGCATGGGATATCAGCAGTATGAGATTTCAGCAACCTGGGATATCAGCAGTGTGGGATATCAGCAGTGTTGGGATATCAACTGCATTGGAATATCAGAAGCCTGGGATATAAGCAGCATGGGATATCAGCAGCCTGGGATATCAGCAGTCTGGGATATCAGCAACCTGGCATATCAGCAGCATCGGATATCAGCAGCCTGAGATATCAGTAAAGTGGGATATCAGCAACCTGGGATATCAGCAGTATGGTTTATCTGCATGTGTGGGATATCAGCATTGTGGGATATCAGCAGCCTGGGATTTCAGCAGCATTGGATATCAGCAGCCTGGGATATCAGCAGCCTGGGATATCAGCAGCATGGGATATCAGCAGCCAGGGATATCAGCTGTTTGGGATATCAGCAACCTGGCATATCAGCAGCCTGGGATATCGGCAGTGTGGGATATCAGCAGCCTGGGATATCAGCAGTGTAGGATATCAGCAGCATGGGTTATCAGCAGTGTGTGCTATCAGCAGTGTGGGATATCAGCAGCCTGGGATATCAGCAGCATGGGATATCAGCAGCAAGGGTTATCTGCAGCATGGGTTATTTGCAGTGTGGGATATCAGCAACCTGGCATATCAGCAGCCTGGGATTTCATCAGCATGGGATATCAGCAGCCTGGGATATCAGCAGTGTGGGGTATCAGCAACCTGGGATATCAGCAGTCTGGGATATCAGCAGTCTGTGATATCAGCAACCTAGGATATCTGCACTATGGGATATCAGCAATATTGCGATATCAGCAATGGTTCGATATCAGCAGTGTGTAAAATCAGCAGCCTGGGATATCAGCAGCATGGGATATCAGCAGTGTGGGATATCAGTAGTCTGGGATATCAGCAGCCTGGGATATCAGCA
>NW_025204837.1:0-9921 GCF_004010195.1 Chiloscyllium plagiosum | reverse complement strand
AAATCTCTGCCGGCAGTGGAAGGAACGGAGCTTTCTCCATATATAAGTACTCTCTTATGAGGAGAGCTTGCGGATATTGCCCCTCAACTCATTCGAGTTGAGAAGATCTGCAGGCACCTTTATTGAACGAGATAACATTATTGAGGGACTTGACAGGCCAAATGCAAAAAAAAAATTGTTAGACCTTATAGGAGAGTCCAGGACGAGAGAGCATTATTTCAGAAAAAGAAGTCACCCATTTAGGGCCGAGGAGGAATCTCTTGTGGAATTCTTTACTGCAGAGGTCTGTGGAGGTTTGATACTTAAGTGCATTTAAGGCCTGATAGAGACATTTTATTTTAATCAGGTAGAGAATCGAACGTTATGGTGAAAAGATCGCAGGTGGAGTTGAGGATGATCAGATTAGCTATGATCCTCAAGTGGGCATTGACACGGGGCATGCTGACATAGGCACATAGGCACAAAATGGTCGCTGAGGCCATAAGTTGGTCACTGAGCTCAGAAGACGCTGTACTATTATTTGGAAAAGTACAGTGAAACATGCATGGACACTGCCTGAGGCCACGAAGATAGCAGCAGAACAGACACAGAACATAAATGCTCAGTTTAAGGTGGATGGTTGAGAGACTACACATCAATAAGGTGTATTGCCGGCTGAAATGTCTGAGACCATTCACCACCTTCAGTAGAAATGTTAAGAAATTGAGACTACTTGTTATGCAATGTTACTGCCTTTGATTTGCAGTGATGGAAAACGATCTTACTTCTCAGGGAAACAAAAACGATTACAACCAATTACTGCATCAAAGGACTTTTGCCGATCTTCTGGAACTGACATTGATTCTGTAACATTCCTCTGAAACAGACAATGATTCCGTAATGCTTTCTCCAAACAAACCATGCTGCCCAAAGAAAGGCTCGGTACCTGGTGATGAAATATATAAAATTTCGTGACATGCGCTCCGAGGGCGAGAGAAGGCTCCGAGCTGACAGCCGTGCTGCCAGACGTCTCTCTCTCTCCTCGGAGATCCAGTTGCCGTGCACGATAAACTCTACTGTTGAATCCCGATTCTGACTCCGAGACAGGTGATTTTACCCATAACAATCCCATTATGTGGCGGAGCAATCTCGATGGACACTGTCTCTCGCAAGAATGTCCTGTTTGAAAACGGGACACCAAAACAAATCACAATTCACCAGTCGTGGTCTCGCCGATGCGCTATATGACTTCAGTGAAGCATCGCTACCTCAAAACCTCAATCCTCTTGCGCTCAATACCAGTCTACAAATTACATTCCTCATGTCTTACTCCAAGTCAAGCAATCAGTATACAATTGATTCACAATGAGCGCACAGATTCCAAGCAACTTGAGAAAGAGGATCATGCAGGATGGTGACTGCTTCGGCTTCAGAGCCAAATATCTCATGAGAACCGTTGAACCAAACGGGACAAATGATTGGGTTACCAATTCCCAGGTGAGTTGAGAACTTGAGAGGGAAGTGTTTCCAAGAGTTTTAATGAGTTTGAGCAAGGACCTGAACATTCTGTCTCCAAACATGTAGAAGATATAACAATAGGTGGAACTGTTCTTTAAGAGAGGAAATCAGAGTGATGCTGATAGTTTAGGTCAATGGAAAAATAAAATCGCAAATGGTTCTTCATACGGGACGACGTGAATTTGTTTATTTTGAAAGGGAGAACAAAACAGCAGCATATAATTTGAATGGAGAAACGACATAGTCAGGGGACTTGGAGATGCTTGTGCACGAAACACAAAGAATTGGAAGCAGGTAATCAGTAAGGTTGCAAGAATGTTAGTCCTTATTTCAGGGAGTTGAGAAAGTAGGGAAGTTTTATTGCGCTGTTCAAATCACTGGCGAGACAACGATAAGAAAAACGTGAGCAATTTTGATTCTCTTATTTCAGAATGATTTCATTTCATTGGGAGAAGTTCAGAGAAGGGACAAGAAGATGATAATTAGTTTGTGGAGTGTTGTCTTATTGTAGAAGATTTGAAAGACTTGGATTCTACTCACTGGAATTTAGAGGAATGAGAGGAGTTCCCACATCAAACATGCAGGAAACGTATGGGCTCATGAAAGAGTAAATACTGATAAGGTGTTTCCCTCGTGGGAGAGTCAACAACCAGAGTCTTAGAATAAAGATATGTCAATTTAAAACTGAGAAGAGGAAGAATTTGTTCGGTCAGTGTTTGTAAACGTTTGGAACTTCTTGCCACAGTGAGCTTCTCCATTCAGAAACGCTATCCATTGAATGAAGGCCGAGATAGATAGATTTTTGTTTATTTGGGGAAGCAAGGTTTCCATGGAGAGGGCAGAAAGTCAATGTGAGAAAATTTTGACTTAGCTGTGATCACTTTGTATAGCAGATCAAGGTTGGGCGGGGGGGGTGGGGGGTGGGGGGGAGGTCCACTTCCCGTCCTATCTCTTATGGGCTTTAAATAAGGTGGTGCGGGAATTAAACTTTCACTGTAGGCATCGCCCTGCATCACAAACCAGCCACGCAAAAAACTGAATTACTAATTGTAACATCAACGCAATAGCAATTATGTGAAGGAAGATGATTGAAAGGCTGTTCACAGATTGTGACACACAGCAATAGAGCAATGTAGAGCTCTAGGTAAATAAGTGCGAAACAGAAACAGAGAGACTTTTGTAAATACTGAGTAGAGAGTAAGAGAATGAGAGAGTGAGAAAGAGGTCAAGGAGAGAGAGTAATCAGGTAGAGGAGGTAAAGTAGAGTCAGTCATATAGATAGAGACAAAAAGCAAAGTGAGTTTCTGGGAAGAGAACACAACAGAGAAGTTGCAGATTTTCAGTAAATAACTGACAGTAATTCCAGAATCCCGTGACGTCTAGTAGTGTTGGCCTGACATTTAATGGCTAATGAGTCCTGTGAATGGTTTATAGGAGAGACAGGGAGCCAGTCCGGAAGCAACCAGCACCCAATGATGGCAACAAAGAAATTGTTGGTCTAGTTGCGGGGTACTCATTGGTGCCTGAGCACTGCAGGTAAATCTCGATGTCTGCTTCCAAGAAATGTTTGAGATTGGGGGAGTTTCAGTGACAGGTACATATACACCGATAAGAACTGGGAGAGGGTTTAGTTGTGGAATGAAGTAAATTATTTTCAATTTTTATGAAGTGGAACCTGCCGTGGGAACGGAAGCTGGAAGCTCACTCAGTCGAGTCATGCAGCATTCGAAGTAGAGACGTAATAGAAGAGGAAACTCACGTCAGAACCATCTTTAAAGGAGAAGTAATGATAAAGGCATAATCACCAGACCTCTGCCAAAGATGAAAATTCATCGTGCGACGCAGAATTGCCACAGATTTTATCAGACTCTTTCACTGCTTTTCCCCATGACAATGATGGCCTCAACAGACACTGAGCAATCGTAATTCCGAGTCCCGCCCTTTTCAGAGTTGATTTCATGCTTTCTCAGTTGGATCAAATGTGGCTATGAAACTGGACCTCCTGCAATAAAGACAGGGACACTTCCATGGCACCATTTGAGCCATCATTAGCTTGTATCTGGTTGTTTAAGAGTACCCCAATGTTTGAAAATCAACTGGAGACGAACGTCTCCTCAGGGATAGATGAGCAGACTAAACGCTTGGGGATAGAGAAAGTTGACAGAAATTCTTCCATTTTAGGGATGTGAGGGAAAACAACCTGATCATTCTGGACAGTCGATCGGTCTGTTAATTATTTGCTTCTGAGGCGGATCACACCGGTCACAGGTCTTCATTCAGTCCATCAGTGTTCAACAAAAGCTGCATTATCGCAAGGGTAAATACTGGAAAGCATGCTGTAACACGTGTTCAACACAAAGGCTGTAGAGAGCTGAGTGTCCAAACCTCAGTCTTTCAAATTGCAGATACTCTACCATTAAATATTTAGATTTCAGATTTTAGATATTATTGTCACGAGACTTCAGTGAGAGAAGTACAGAGGTACAGTGAAAAGTGTGTAATCTTACCACACCTGGCGCCGTCCTACGTATAAATTGGTACAAAAATTTGCTTAAATGCAAATTAGTGGGAGAAACTAGTGTGTTAAAAAAGTTAAACACAACTTTATCCAACCGAGGAAAGGTAAAGAAAGAGGAAACAATCTAAGTGGCTTTAGCATATAATCCATAAACTATTACTTACAGGATTAGTATCAGATTAACATTAATCCAGTGAATCAGCGAAATATTCTGGGATATATGGCAATCTACCTCTGTGCTTAGCATTGTTACCTCACAGCGCGAGAGACTCAGGTTTGAATTCAACCTTGTGCCACTGCTTGTGTAGAGTTTTTACTTTCTCCCCTTATCTATGTGGGTCCCTTCCGCGTGTTCCAGTTTCCTCCCGCAGTTCAAAGATGTGCAGGTCAGGCGGAGTGGCCAAGGGAAATTGCTCGTAGAATCCATCGATGTGCTGCCTAGATCCGTCAGCCATGTGAAATTCAGGCTAATAAGGATAGACAAGGGGGAAGGATGATCTGTGCAGTATCGATTTGGACTTTATGCGGCAACGGCCTGTTCCCACATTGTAGGATTCTATTCCACTCTTGAATCGTATTTTATGCAAGATTATGAAATTGAGTTCAACGAAAGAAAAATCCGGAAACGTGAGCCTACTGTTTACGAATTTACGCTTTTGATGTCCTGCGTATTTAATATCAATACATTTTCTGCCAGCAAAGGAATAAATAAATAAAGGTAATTATCCAGTGATTTCTAAAAACAGCTCGGGTCTGTCAAATTATTGGAGATGGCAGAAAGAAAGAAAGAAAGAACGAAAGAAACAAAAAAAGAAAGCAAGGGAGAAAGGAAGGAAGGAGGGCAGAAGTTTCAGATGTGTATGCGAAAATGGGTAGAAGAAGAGTAAATTATCGGAAGTGAACGCAAGGACAGGGCTATTTAAAGCCAACTGCTGAGCTTGACCTTGGTCCGCTCTCTTTCCCAAAAGGCCAGGATTTCGGCCCGAATCTGTCCCTCACTATCTCAGCGTCTTAGTCAAAAATGATCAGTTAGCACTGCTGCTTGGCACTTTTTAATGAATATTTTTCTCATTTACAAACTGAGATTGTAGACAGCTTATGTGCAATTGCGCCTGTTCTCTCTGGTCCTGGAGTCAAGAGAATCATGGAAACATTTTGTGACAGGTTTGAACAAGCCAGAACGGCTGTCAAGACAATGACAGGATAAAAATGGCCGAGATCAAAACGGTTAGATTGTTTTTTCTTGACTTTGCAATTCAGTGTGTTTCTGACAAGCCCTATACCTGTGATTCCGCAGTAGATTCCGACATTCTGGCCACTGAAATGTGATTTACCTGGTTTCTGAGAAGATATGGATATCAAATCTATTCAGGAAAATACTGGGAACAGTGGGGGAAAGTAATCCAATGGGTGTAGATTACAAGCATACCAACAATAACCACAATGTGGAAGTAGAAGTACAAGAAAGCAATATTATGTGTGAGAGCTAATGGATAGTAATAATCATCGGTGACCATGTCCCACAGAATAGCACGAGACATATTTTGGTCTTTGGTTAATTTGCAGGTCATTCAGTGTCAGTCCTTCCCTGACATTTCTTCCATCGTGAGCATCAAGAACGAAGGCAAGCCTGTTTGCCAGAAAAAAATAATCTGTCACTAGACTATTTTTGTGACGGACACAAGAGCATCCAGATTCCTCTCTATCGCACTTTTCTGGAGTTTCTCTCGATTTAAATAGTGGACTGCCTTTTGACTCTTCCGAAAAAAAGTGCATTACCTCACACTCCCAACATGAAACTAAATATGCCTGGTTTTGCCCCATTCAACCTGTGTCCCTTTGCAGATTCACCCGTCCACATCACAACATGCCTTCCCTCCTATTGTGCATCGTCAGCAAAACTGGACACATTTCGCTCTGCCACTTCCTCCAAGTCATTACTACAAAAAAAAATCATTGAAGCCCGATGACTGACCGTTCTGGCACCTCACTAATTACACCATTCCATATTGAAAAATATCCAATAATTCCAATTCTATATTTTCTATTAAATAAATAACGGGCAGTCAATGTTCATTTATTACTCAACACCGTAATCTCCTACCTTATGCATAGAGTTTTTATGTGGTTCCTTCTTTGATGCCTGCTAAAACTTCAAATTTGTATCATCGACTGGCTGCCTTGAACACCTCTGCTTGTAATATTAGCAAAGAAATCAGATACATTTCTCAAGTGTGATTTCTCTTTAAACAAACGATGTGTGCTCAGTTTGACTGCAATAATCTTTTCTAAACGTCGTGCTATTTCTTCCTTCATAATGGTCTCTAGCATTTTCAAATTGATAAATAAGGCCTTGGAGCAAATGATGGCCATTTAGCCCACCAGGTTTTAGTGGGACCATGTTTGATTTGGCTAATCCTCGACTCCACTTCTCTGCTTCATTCCGTGACCCTTCTTTCCCCAAGTGACTAAATGTCTGTCTATCTCAGTCTTGAATACATCCAGCCTTAACAGCCCTCTGTTCTATAGAATTGCATTCATTTGGTGCCCTCTGATCTGCAGAGTTTGCACACAATCTGTGTATTAAATTAACAACTATTTCCTCTGAGATTAGGCCATCTGGTTCTCCACTAATCTGGCTGGGAATGAGAGCAGAACAACGCCCGAAAGATAGGTACGAACGCACTGGAGTCTCCAGTTCCAGTTGTGAGGTTTTGAAGCATCATCCTTTTTGAACTCTGCTTAAACAATCTGCCTTGATTTTCACATTACATTTGGCAGTGACAAAGCTGCTTCAACACTATTTCATGTGCTGTGATACGGGTCGATGTGAAAGGCGCTTTATAAATACCAGGACATCTTTCTTTCTCGAACCTTTGCCCTGATTATTCATCTCTAAACTCATGGAAATGTATCCTTCCCACCCAATCGATATCCTATGAATGTTCAAAGTTTGTGCGAAGATTTGTAGCTCAGGTGCTTGTTGCTGTGGTTCTGTTCGCCGAGCTGGAATTTTTGTTGCAAACGTTTCGTCCTCTGGCTAGGCCACATCATCAGTGCTTGGGAGCCCCCTGCGAAGCGCTTCTTTGATGTTTCCTCCGGTGTTTATAGTGGTCTGTCCCTGCCGCTTCCGTTTGTCAGTTTCAGCTGTCCACTGTAGTGGTTGGTATATTGGGTCCAGGTCGATGTGTTTGTTGACGGAGTTTGTGGATGAATGCCATGCCTCTCGGAATTCCCTGGCTGTTCTCTGTCTGGCTTGCCCTAAATTGGTAGTATTGTCCCAGTCGAAGTCATGATGCTTGCTGTCTGCGTGTGTGGCTACTAAGGATAGCTGGTCGTGTCGTTTCGTGGCTAGTTGATGTTCATGTATGCGGATTGTTAGCTGTCTTCCTGTTTGTCCTATATAGTGTTTTGTGCAGTCCTTGCAAGGTATTTTGTACACTACATTAGTTTTGCTCATGTTGGGTATCGGGTCCTATGAATGTGTGTTGTTCAATTCAAACTTCCATCAGCTTCTTCGGTTCTGATCAAATACAGGGGACAGAAATAGATTGGGGTCATGGTACTGACAGGTCAACTGTAAAACTCTCCTTTCCTGCTGGAGTCCACAATTCACTGAGACATATGCAACACTGCCCAGGGCCATGTAGTCATGACCACATGGTGAAGGCACAAGCTCGAATTATGCTACGTCGGTTTCCAAAGGTGATCGAATTCAATTGCCATCCTGCCGAAACAGTTCTCTCTCAAACTCGAGAAAACCCCACTTAGCAAAGCCCTTTTTCACAGATTCCGCCATTTGCTGACATTCAGGAAACTCGACTTCTAAATCAGAAAAAATACCAGGCTCACATCGTAGCTCTGATTTTCTTTGCACAGTTACTGTGAGACCGACTGAGTTTCTGCATTATTCTCTATTAATTCTACACAAATGATATTTTTCATTAAATACCTTCAATCCTGGAACCCTGGTAACTAACCCTGGTCAGTAGCAATGCTCCCTCCTGAACATTAAGGTGCCCATCCCCACTGTTCCCTCCCACATCATTTAAAACAGCCTCAGGAAATCTCCAGTTAAACTTCTTTGCTCCAAAGAGAACATTCCCAGCCTCGGTAATCCCTCCACAAAAAGGGATTTCTCATCCATGGACATGGTGCAAGCCCCGGTATTTAAACGATGTTTGGAAAAGATTGTCATTTGGCAGGCGGTAAATGTCAAGAAATCAAAATAGAAAACCAGTCTCCACCTTTGGGCATCTTCAGAAACTCTTTGGGAAGCGGAATCAGAGGAGAATGAAGGGTGAACTGACAGCCTGAGCACAGACAGTCAAGACAACTTCATCTTTAAGAGGCCTGGACATTGACTTTGATGCTCTCGGGGCATGAACTGATCTGAGACATTGAAAGGATTCTCGTTATGACACTTCTGCAAATGAAACCTCATCTCAGCTCTGGGACAAATGAGAAAGCTCAAGACCAGACACGACACTGAAAGCACGAAGGGAGACGGTCCTGGTTGTCGGAGAGCTGGTCCCCGGTGACATGGGTGTGTCTGCAGAGGGTGGAATAAGACTGTTCCCATGTCTCTACAATGAATGTCCCAGGCTTTGTTTTAGACAAGTAAAACTTATAGAGGGCAATTGTATTTTCAGGAGGGGCAGGCTGAAGTTTGAATTCGCTAACAGCGTGCTATAATGGTCAAGAAAATTTAGGATTCACCAGTTTCTGTGCCCTAATTGGTCAGTGCGTTCGGCTGCTCACTGCATGTTTCGTGTTTCGAGCCTACCGAGGGATGGAGCGATCGCTGTTGACACTTTGTGCCTTTTCTTGCCTTGCAATTCCAGACTTTTAATGCGATCAGGAATATGTTGCCCGAACAGAAATGTTATTCGGAACATGAATAGGCGTTCTGCAAAGTGTTTACGACTAACATAAAGGGCTGTGGATATGGGGGATCAGAAACAAAAGCATAAACTGATGGGAGAACTGGGAGGTTTCGCAATACCTATGGGGTAAAAGGAGTTCTGAAAAAGTCCTGAAATATTGTCTCTGATTCTCTCTCTACAGATGGTGCCTGACATGCTGAGTTGTTCCTGCAATTTCTGCTTTTGTTTTCAGCTGATTGTCCATTCCATATATTGGTATAATTAAATCAGACCCAGCATGTACTGACATTTAAAACTTGCTAACGCTGTCGGTATTGAATGAAAATAAACCCAACAATGATTGCATCTCCTTCAGCTCCATGCGACAGAGACCTCTACAGAATTTATGGGGCCGTCATTCTGTAGTCATAGCTGAGTGTGTCAGATGATAGATTTGAAGTCTATTGGAACTTCCACATGTGGGTTCGAGTCTAACTGACTGCGGCTGAAGACAGAAAGAGCGCATTTGTTTCCCATCTTGTAGATTGCGATTCTAATCATGGCGGGAGAAACACTTAATCTAGGTTAGGAATGGTGCACTCACCGAACAGTTCAGACGCACACTTGAAAGGATAACTTTGTTTGAATCTGGGAGACGAGAACAATGCATACTTGAAGGGCTGAAACCCATGTTTGTGCTGGAGGCCTCTGTGTCCAGCTGCAGTGAGCTCGGTTTCTGGAGTGGCGGGGTAACATTTGCAAAATGTACCCAAACCATGAAGGGGTGGAACCGACTCTTTCCTGATCTGTATATCAGACAGGGTATCCACTGGGACATTGGGACTGGGGATAACTGGCAGTGTGCTCAATCTTGGGATCAGTCTCTGGGAGAATCAGGAAGATGAGATCCTAATGTTCCCCAACACAGACGTGTACAAGGCCATCGTTTCCCAACACCTTGTGTGTGACATTCCCTGGCCATGCATTCCAGGTAAAGACTGCCTTCATGATCTGTTTATGTTGTGTCAAACAGCTCATTGA
>NW_025204836.1:8881-9919 GCF_004010195.1 Chiloscyllium plagiosum | reverse complement strand
CAGAGCTGGGTTGAGAGATGGCAAATGGAGTTTTATATGGAAAAATGTGAGATGATTCCCTTTGGAATGAGCAACAGGAATGCGGAATTCTTGGTGAATGGTAAGATTCTTGATAGTATAGATAAGCAGAGAGATCTCATTGTCCATGTACACAGATCCTTGAAAGTTGTCACCCACTTTGAAAGGGTTGTTAAGAAGGAATACAGTATGCTAGCTGTTATCGATAGAGGGATTGAGTTTCAAAGCTATGAGGTAACTCTGCATTTATACAAAACTCTGGTCCGGCCACACTTAGAATATTGTGTACAATTCTGGTCACCACATTTTAAGAAGGATGTGTAAGCGTTGGAAAGCGTTCAGAAGACATTTCCGAGGATGCTGCCTGGTATGGAAGGAAGGTCTTGAGGAAAGGTCTTTGTACAAGACATTGGTTCGGCTGCATTTAAAATACTGTGTAGAGTTCTGGGCGCCACATTACCAAAGGATGTGGACGCTTTGGAGAGGGTGCAGAGAACGTTTACAAGGATGTTGCGTGGTGTGGAAGGTGATAGCGATGAAGAGAGGTTCAGTAAGTTAGGTTTAGTTTCAAGAGAAAAAATGAGATTGAGGGGGGAACCTGATTTGAGGTTTACAAAATCATGAAGGCTATAGGCAGGGTGCATAGAGACAAATTTTTTCCCAGGATGAAGAATTCAATAACAAGAGGTCATGCGTTAAAAGTGAGAGGTAGAAAGTCTAAGGGTATAACTTCACACAGAGGGTGGTGGGTGTTTGGAACGTGGTGCCAGCAGAGGTGGTAGAGGCAGGCACGGTAGATTCAGTTAAGATGTGACAGATACATGAGTAGGTGGGGAGCAGAAGGATATAGATACTTAGGAATTGACCGACAGGTTTAGACAGTACATTTGGATCTTCTCAGGCTTGGCTGTTCTTGGGCTGTAAATTTTCTTAGTTCCTTGAAAGGCTGAACGACTTAGAGAGAAGAATGCTGAGAGGTGACTTAATTGAGACATATAAGATAATCAGAGGGTTAGATCA
>NW_025204836.1:0-7507 GCF_004010195.1 Chiloscyllium plagiosum | reverse complement strand
TTACAGCAATATATTTCCAAGTTAGGATTGTGAGTGGCTTCATGTTCCCATTATCTGCTGCCCTTGTCCTTCCAGATGGAAGTGGTCATGGGTTTGGAAAGCACTCTCTGCAGAACTTGGCTTAATTCCTGCAGTTCATCTTGTGGATAGTACATACTGCTGTTACTGAGCGTCTGGTGGCGGAGGGAGTGAGTGTACGTGGATGTGGTGCCAATCAAGGAGGCTGCTTTGGCAAGGATGGTGTCAAGCTGCTTGACTGTTGGAGCTGCATCCATCTGTGTAAGTAGAGAATATTCCATTACACTCCTGACTAGTGCTTTGTGGATGGTGGATAGGTTTTTGGGAGCCAGGAGGTGAGTTACTCGCCTTGCCTTTGCCCTGCTATTGCAACCACTGCATTTATGTGATGAGTCCAGTTGAGTTTCTGATCAATGCTAACCCTCAGGCTATTGGGAGTGGACGACTCTGTGTTAGTAACACCATTGAATGTCAAGGAATGGTTCTTCGTCTGTCTCTTATTCTGGATGATCATAGCCTGGTATTTGTGTAGTATGATTGTTACTTGCCACTTGTCAGCCCAAGCCTGGATATTGCCCAGCTCTTGTTGAATTTGGAGACAGAGAGCATAGAACAATAGAGTACATACAGGCCCTTCGGGCCTTGCTGTTTTATCGATCTTTGAAATTGATCTGACGCCACGACTCTATTATCATCTGTATATTTATCCAATGATCACTGAAATGCCCTCAAAGTTGATGAATCTACTACTCTTCCAAGCAGGGCATTCCACACCCTGACTACTGTCTGAGTAAATAACCGACCCCTGACATTTGTCCTTTATCTATCACCTCTCTGTTTAAAGCTATGTACTCTCGTGCTTGCCATCACCAAAGGAAAAAGGCTCTCACTCTGCACCCTATCGAATCCTCTGATCATCTTGTTTGCATCTGTTAATTCACCTTTTAACCTACTTCTCTCGAGCCTCAAGTCTCTCATTCTTTTCTCATAACACCTACCCTCCATACCAGGCAACATCCCAGTAAATCTCTGTACCCTTACCAAAGCTTCCACATTCTTCTTGTAATGCGATGACCAGAACTGTACGCAATCTCCAAGTGCGTTAAACCAATGTTTTGTACAGCTGCAACATGACCTCATGGCTCCAAAACTCAATCCCTCTACCAATGAAAGCAACTACACCGTATGCATTCTTAACAATCCTACCAACCTGGGTGGCAACTTTCAGGGATCTGTATACATGGACACCGAGATCTCTCTGTTCATCCATACTACCAAGAATCTTATAATTAGCTCAGTGCTCTGTATTTCTTTTGCTCCTTCCAAAGTGAATCACCTCAAACTTTTCCACATTAAACTCCATTTGCCACCTCTCAGCCCAGCTCTGCAGCTTAACTTTTTCTCACTGTAACCTGCAACATCTTTCCGCAATGTCCACGACTCCACTACCTTTGTGTCATCCACAAATTTAGGAACCCATCTTTCTATGCCCTCATCCATGTCATTTATAAATATGACAAACAGCAGTGACCTCAAAACAGATCCTTGTGATACACCACTAGCAATTGAATCCCAGGATGAACATTTAGCATCAAACACAACCCTCTGTCTTCTTACAGCTAGCCAATTTCTGATCTAAACCGCTTTCTCATCCTCAATCCCAGGCCTAAGTACTTTCTGGAGTAGCCTACCATGGGGTTTTCAATGAACTCAATAAGATTTCTGAGGCACAATCTACCCTTCACAAAACTGTGTTGGTGATCTTCAATCAAATTATTCCTTTCTAGACGATTATATATGTTATCTCTTACAATCCTTACTCACAACCAAAGTAAGGCTCATCGATCTATAACTTTCAGGGTTGACTCTACTCCCCTTATTGAACAAGGGGACAACATTTGCTATCATCCAGTCTTCTGGATCTATTCCTGCTGAGAATTGTGACAAAAGGTTCAAAGCCAAAGGCTCTGAAATCTTCTGCATAGCTTCCCAGAGAATCCCATCTGGCGCAGGGGACTTACCTATTTTCACAATTTCCAGAATCCCTAACACCACCTTCTGAACCTCAATCCAATCTCGTCTAAGAGCCTGTATCTCAGTATTCTCCTTGACGACATGCCTTTTTCCTGGGTGAATACTGATGAAAATTATTAATTTCGTGCCTCTCCTGTCTCTTTGGACCCCACACTCAACTTCCCAGTGTTGGCCTTGAACCCTGGTCTCTGGCGCTATGAGGCAGCAGTGCTAACTGCTGTGCCACCGTGATCCTACCGACCAAAGACTTCTCATTTCCCCACCTGGTTCTTCTGAGCTCTCACTTTAGGTTCTTCCTGGCTAACTTGTAACTCTCAATCACCCGAACAGAGCTTTCACGTCTCTTCTTTTCATAAGCCTCCTCCTTCCCTTGAAAACAGATTCAACTTCTTTAGTAAACCACAGTTGCCTCGCTTGACAACCTCCTCCCTGCCTGACAGGTACATACTTATCAAGGACACGCAGTAGAACTCCCTTGAACAAGCTCGACTTTCAATTGTGCTCATCCCCTTAATTTCCTTTCCCATCCTATGGATTCTAACTGTTGCCTAATCGCAACATAAAAACCTTTGCCCCAGTTGTAACTCTTTCCCCGTGGTGTATACCTGCCCCTATCTATTGCTAAAGTAAACATAACCAAATTGCGGTCACTATTACCAAAGTGCTCACCTACCTCCAAAGCTAACACCTGGCTTGGTTCATTACCCAGTACCAAATCCAATGTGGCATCGCCTCTTTGTTGGCCTGTTTACATACTGTGTCAGGAAACCCTCCTGCACACATTGGACAAAACTGATCCATCGACGTTTCTCAAACTACAGCATTTTGAAGTGATATTCGGAATGTTAAAGCCCCCTTAACAAATACCCTGTGATTTTCACTCCTAACCAGAATCTCCATCCCCCATCACGAAGGACTTAAAGCCCTCCGCTTCTTCCTTTCCCGCCGTACCAACCAGTACCCTTCCACTGACATCCTCCTTCGACTGACTGAACTGGTCCTCACTCTGAACAACTTCTCTTTCCAATCCTCCCACTTCCTCCAAACCAAAGGAGTAGTCATGAGCACCCGCATGGGCCCCAGCTATGCCTGCCTCTTTGTAGGATATGTGGAACAGTCCATCTTCCGCAGCTACACTGGCACCACTCCCCCACCTTTTCCTCCGCTACATCGATGACTGTATCGGCGCTGCCTCATGCTCCCACGAGGAGGTTGAACAGTTCATCCACTTTACCAACACCTTCCACCCCGACCTCAAATTTACCTGGTTTGTCTCAGACTCCTCCCTCCCCTTCCTAGACCTCTCCATTTCTATCTTGGGTGACCAAATCAACACAGACATTTACTATAAACTGAACGACTCCCACAGCTAACTAGACTACACCTTCTCCCACCCTGCCCCCTGTAAAAATGCCATCCCATATTCCCAATTCCTTTGTCTCTGCCGCATCTGCACCCAGGAGGACCAGTTCCAATGCCGTACAATCCAGATGGCCTCCTTCTTCAAAGATCTCAATGCCCCCCCAGACGTGATCGATGATGCTCTCCACCTCATCTCCTCCACTTCCCGCTCCTCTGCCCTTGAGCCCTGCCCTCCAATCGCCACCAGGACAGAACCCCACTGGTCCTCACCTACCACCCCACCAACCTTCATACACATCGTATCATCCGTCGTCATTTCCGCCATCTCCAAAAGGACCCCACCACCAGGGATATATTTCCCTCCCCTCCCCTATCAGCGTTCCAAAAAGACCACACCCTCCATGACTCCCTCATCAGATCCACACCCCCCACCAACCCAACCTTCCCTCCCGGGACCTTACCCTGCAACCGCAAGAAATGCAAAATCTGCGACCACACCTCCCCCCTTACTTCCCTCCAAGGCCCCAAGGGATGCTTCCATATCCGCCACAAATTCACCTGCACCTCCACACACATCAGTTACTGCATCCGCTGCACCCAATGTGGCCTCCTCTATATTGGGGAGACAGGCCGCCTACTTGCGGAACGTTTCAGAGAACACCTCTGGGACACCCGGACCAACCAACCAAACCTCCCTGTGGCTCAACACTTCAACTCCCCCTCCCACTCCACCAAGGACATGCAGGTCCTTGCAATCCTCCATCGCCAGACCATAGCAACACAACGGTTGGAGGAAGAGCGCCACACCGTCCACCTCGGAACCCTCCAACCACAAGGGATGAACTCAGAATTCTCCCGTTTCCTCATTTCCCCTCCCCCCATCTTGTCTCAGTCCCAACCCTCGAACTCAGCACCACCTTCCTAACGTGCAATCTTCTTCCTGACCTCTCCGCCCCCACCCCCACTTCGGTCTATCACACTCACCTTAACCTCCTTCCACCTATTGCATTTCCAACGCCCTTCCCCCAAGTCCCTCCTCCCTACCTTTTATCCTAGCCTGCTGGACACACGTTCCTCATTCCTGAATGAGGCTCATGCCCGAAACGTCAATTCTCCTGCTTCTTGGATGCTGCCTGACCTGCTGTACTTTTCCAGCAACACATTTTCAGCACGAGTAACAAACCAGAGAAAACAACTCTGTTTGTTCTAGCTCTCAGATTCCACACTAACTTCTTGAATTTCTACCTTATATCCCCATTCTGTTTCTCACTAATGTTGTTGGTGCCTACATGTGCCACGACTTGGAGCTGCTCCACATCCACCCCCCTGTGTAGGATCCCAAAACCATGATACTGTACATCACAAATGCTGGCACCTGGGAGGCATCACATCAAACATGAGTCTCTCTCGTTCCCACAGAACATCCTATCTGCTCCCCCTAATGATGGAGTCTCCAATGATTGGTATTCTGCTCCTCTTCCCCCTTCATTTCTGAGCAACAGGGACAGACTCTGTGCCAGAGACCTGTGCCCCATGGCTTACACGTGCAAATTCATTCCTCCTCAACAGTATCTAAAACAGTTTACTTGTTATTGAAGGAACCAGCCACAGGGATCACTTCACTGTCTACCTGTTCCCTTTACATCCACTGTCTGTAACCCATCTACCTTTTTCCTGTATCTGAGATGTGACTACCTCCCCTGTAACTCCTCTCAATAACCCCCTCAGCCTCCCAAATGATGTGAATTTCATCTAGCTCAAGCTTCAGTTCCCGAACGAGGCGGCACAGTGGCACAGTTGTTTCGTCCCACAGTCCAAAGATGTGCAGGTCAGGTGAATTGGCAGTCGTGTTAGGTGAAGTGGTAAATGTCGTGGTATGGATGGGTTGTGAATTGGTGTGGACTTGTTGGGCCGAAGGGCTTCCCTTTCCATCCCCTGACTGTAACCCATCTACCTTTTTCCTGTATCTGAGATGTGACTACCTCCCCTGTAACTCCTCTCAATAACCCCCTCAGCCTCCCAAATGATGTGAATTTCATCTAGCTCAAGCTTCAGTTCCCTAACGGGGCGGCACAGTGGCACAGTTGTTTCGTCCCACAGTCCAAAGATGTGCAGGTCAGGTGAATTGGCAGTCGTGTTAGGTGAAGTGGTAAATGTCGTGGTATGGATGGGTTGTGAATTGGTGTGGACTTGTTGGGCCGAAGGGCCTGTTTCCACACTGTTAGCAATCTAATCTGAGATACTTCACACATAGTAAAATGATTCTAAATATTAATCGGTAAAAGCCACGTTATCATGCAAATATCATGGTCAGGTTCTGTAGGTGGCACGGTGGCACAGTGGTTAGCACTGCCTGCCTCACAGTGCCAGAGACCCGGGTTCAATTCCTGCCTCAGGTGACTGACTATGTGGAGTTTGCACATTCTCCTCCGTGGTTTTCCTCCGGGTGCTCCGGTTTCCTCCCACAGTCCAAAAATGTGCAGGTGAGGTGAATTGGCCATGCTAAATTGCCTGTAGTATTAGATGAAGGGTAATGGGTCGGTGTGGACTTGTTGGGCTGAAGGGCCTGTTTCCACACTGTATGTCATCTAATCTAGCGCGGTTTCCGAAAAGCTGGAGTTGGGTGCACTTCCTGTTGATGCAGTCAGCAGGCATACTCATGGTGACCCTTATCGCTCACATTCTGGAGGGGGAGCATTCAGCTGCCTGGACCTCCATTCCCACCATTTTAATTTCCCAAAGAAACTATTGAAAAATAAAACTAATAACCTTACCAAATCGGTGCACAATACCTTTTCTGTTTTGAGGAGGAGGGGGAGGATTGGAGTCAAGTACTGGAGTTGAGAGGTCATGTTGCAGCTGTCCAGGACATTTGTTTGGCCACTGTTGGAATATTGCGTGCAATTCTGGTTTCTTTCCTATTGGAAAGATGTTGCGAAACTTGAAAGAGTTCAGAAAAGATTTACAAGGATGGTGCCAGGGTTGGAGGATTTGAGCTATAGTGAGAGGCTGAACAAGCTGGAGATGTTTTCTCTGGAGTGTCGGAGGCTGAGGGGAGACCATGTAGCGCTTTACAAAATTATGAGGGGCACGGATAGGGTAAATAGGCAAAGTCTTTTCCCTGGGGCCGGGGAGTCCAGAACTAGAGGGCATAGTTTTAGAGTGAGAGGGGAAAAGATATAAAAGAGACCTAAGTGACAACGTTTTTGCACAGGTAGTGGTACGTGTATGGAATGAGCTGCCAGAGGAAGTGGTGGAGGCTGGTACAATTGCAACATTTAAGAGGCATTTGGATGCTTATATGAATAGGAAGGGTTTGGAGGGACATGGGCCGGGTGCTGGCCGGTGGGACGAGATTGGATCGGGATATCTGGTCTGCATGGACGAGTTGGACCGAAGGGTCTGTTTCCATGCTGTCCATCTCTATGACTATGACTCTATGTTTCTAGTTAAGCAACCACCCAAGTGTATAATCTCACTTATTGAGCCATCCCATTTTCCTCCTGTTCAGCATAAACTCTACCTGTTCATGAGGTAAGTTTTTACAGAATTTATGTAATGCCCATGTTTGAACCAAGGCTGTAATGAGTTCATGATCTCAATGGCTCCAGCAGCACCCAAACAGAATGTCACTGAGCAGGTTATTGATAAGCAGGTGCTGCTTGATAGTTAATGACAAATGTATTCAATTCTGGTCTCCCTGCTATGGAAAAGATGCGTGACTTGAAAGTGTTCAGAAAATATTGATAAGGAATTTCCACGTTTGGATAGTTTGAGCTATAGGGAGAAGCTGAATGGGCTGGGCTAATTTTTGCTGGAATGTCTGAGTTGTGACTGTATGGAGGTTTATAAGATCATGTGGGACATGGATTTGGTAAATCCTGTAGACCTTCGTCCAGCGCAGGGGATTCTAAAACAAGAGGACATAAGTTTAAGGTGAGGGAGACAATATTTAAAAGGGAACAAAGGGCAACTTTTGCACCCTGAGGGCGATGCAAGTTTGGAATGAAATGCCAGAGCAAGTGATGGAGTAGGTGCAATTACAATATTTATAAAGCAGCCAGAAAGGTACATAAACAGGACAATTTCAGAG
>NW_025204835.1:8511-9918 GCF_004010195.1 Chiloscyllium plagiosum | reverse complement strand
CCTTCAACATAAACCGCCATGAGTGGTCTCTCTAATGAGAGTTCTTTGGGACTCTAATCAGTCAATGTTAGCATTTTAATTTTTTAACAAAAATTTTTATTGAATAAGATATTTTATAATTATATTAAACCAATAACAAAACAACTCAAATAATTGAACAAAATTACACCTATGTGCATGTATATACAAAATAAGTTAGTCTCTAAACGGACAGAAGAAAAACAAAAATAAATAATAAATGATAAATAAATAATATGGCTCAGCATAACAAAGTGATAGCTCTCGTTCTTCGAGAGCATGAACTGATACACATTCATACGTTCATAATTCTTCATATGTAATTCATTAGACAATATCGTCATGGCTATATAAAAGCCCTTTTTAGAGTGGCAGATAAGCCTGTATCGCGGTAATCCAAAAAGGGTTGCCATACCTTATATAAATCTCTGCTTTTCGGTGCACCATACTGGTGAGAATGTCCAAAGGGACATTCTCCATGATGAGCTTACAACCAACCAACAGACCCGGAGGGTTTTCAGACATCCAACACAACAGAATATTTTTCCTAGCACAGGAAGTATGGGGGAGATACTAAAGGAGTATTGTGCATCAGTATTTACTGTGGAAAAGGATATGGAAGATATAAAATGCAGGGAAATAGATAGTGATACCTTGCAAAATGTCGATATTACAGAGGAGGAAGCGCTGGATGTCTTGAAACGGGTAAAGGTGGATAAATCCCCAGGATCTAATCAGGTGTACCCTAGAACTCTGTGGGAAGCTAGAGAAGTGATTGCTGGGCCTCTTGATGAGATATTTGTAGTATGGATAATCACAGGTGAGGTGCCGGAAGACTGGAGGTTGGCTCATGTTCTGCCATTGTATAAGAAGGGTGTTAAGGACAAGCCAGGGAACTATAGACCAGTGACCCTGATTTTGGTGGTGGCCAAGTTGTTGGAGGGAATCCTGAGAGACAGGATGTGCATGTATTTGGAAAGGCAAGGACTCATTAGGGATAGTCAACATGGATTTGTGCGTGGGAAATCATGTCTCACAAACTTGATTGAGTTTTTTTGAGAAAGTAACAAAGAGGATTGATGGGGGCAAAGGGGTAGATGTGATCTATACGGATTTCAGTAAGGGTTTTAATGAGGTTCCCCATGGGAGACTGAATGGCATGGTTAGATCTCATAGAATACAGGGAGAACTAGCCATTTGGATACAGAACTGGCTCAGAGGTAAAAGACAGAGGGTGTAGTAGAGGGTTGTTTTTCAGACTAGAGGCCTGTGACAAGTGCAGCGCCACAAGTATCGGTGCTGGATTCACTAATTTTTGTCATTGACATAAATGATTTGGATGCGAGCATAAGAGGTACAATTAGTAAGTTTGCAGATGACTCCAAAACT
>NW_025204835.1:4284-8200 GCF_004010195.1 Chiloscyllium plagiosum | reverse complement strand
ACGGGGCAACTATTTCACACAGAGAGTGGTACGTGTATGGAATGAACTGCCAGGTGATGTCAGGGAGGCTGATACAAGTGCAACATTTAAGAGGCATTTGGATGGGTATATGAATAAGTAGGGTTTGGAGTGTTATGGCCCAGGTGCTGGCAGGTGGGACTAGATTGGTTTGGGATATCTGGTCGGCATGGACGGGTTTGACCGAAGGGACTGTTTCCATGTTGTACATCTCCATGACTCTATGATTCTATGATTTATATTAATCTCTATTTTTTGGTGCACCATGCTGGTGAGAAGGTCCAAAGGGATATTCTCCATGATGAGCTTACAAAGTCTCAACAGACCCGGGGAGTTTTCAGAATTACAACACAACATAATATTTTTCCTAGCATAGAAAGGAAGGATATACTTTTTATTCCCATGTGCATTTGTGTAAGATACTCTGGGCAGGCCCAGGAAAAGATAAACCGGGTCCATCTCCAATTCGGTCCCCAAGACCCACTCTACCACACCTAACGCAGTTCTCCAATATATACGAAGCCTGCAGCAGGACCACATGCAATGAGTTCGAGTGTCTGTAGTCATTCTGCATTGAGGACACGCTGAAGATAACCCCACTTCGACTTTTGAGAGAAAATCTGGGGTCAGATAGTACCTATGAAGATTTTTCAAATTCATGGAATGGGTTCTATTACAGATCAAAATCCTTCGAACATTTTCACAAATATCCTCGCACGTTTCCGAAAAGATCTAAATCCCCAACTCTCTCACACAGACGTCACGAAGCTGCACAGTCTTTTCTGCGAGAACACTCTCCAACAAATGGTAAAGGGGACTGACAGAGAGTGTATTCTTTACAATAATCACCTGCTTCCCTGTACTGGATCTATAAGTGACTTTTAAAATTGTGTTTTTTAATCAAATCTCTAATCTGGGAAAAAAAACAGAAGAAGTCTCTACTAGGTAGTCCATACTTACGAGTTATTTGATCAACCGTTATCATTGTTTCTCCTTCTAGTAACATCCAGGGAACAGGAGAATCGACGTTTCGGGCATAAGCCCTTCTTCAGGAAGAAGGGCTTATGCCCGTAACGTCGATTCTCCTGTTCCCTGGATGCTGCCTGACCTGCTGCGCTTTTCCAGCAACACATTTCCAGCTCTGATCTCCAGCATCTGCAGACCTCACTTTCTTCTCCTTCTAGTAACACGTGGTGTCTCGGTGGTTTGCACTGCTGACTCACCGCACCAGGGTCATGGATTTGGTTCCAGCCTTGGGTGACTAGCTGTGTGGAGTTAGTATATTCTGAACTGTGACTGCGTAGGTTTCCTCCCACAGTCACGAACATGTGCATGTTAGATGACTTGGCCATTGCTCAATCGCTCATAGTGTTTCAGGATCTGTAAGTTGGGGCATTAATCAGGGTAAATATAAGATGGTAGGGAATGGTGTGCGTGGGTTACTCTTCAGAGGATCGAAGTGGACTTGCTGCGCCCAAGGACCTGTATCCATACTGTAGGGATACTATAATTCTAAATCACCCAAACAAGGTATTCCCCTTGCTGACCACAGTTTAAACCTGGAATACAATATCCCCGGTATACCAATTATAGGGGTAAGAAACATGGTTTTGGCTTTATTGCCTCGATCTGACGCATTGTCCTTCAAGTTTTAACTGTATTGATAATCATTATTTTATGACAATATTCCATAGGTGTTGTCATTTTATCTAAGAACAACAGACTAATAAGGGTTCACTTTGTCTGAGAGGGCTCAATGTCTAGCCATATTGATGCCGAGACCTCAGCGGCCCAGGCACTAACATACGATGAAAAAAAAATTAATTGCTTGCTTTTAATCGGGGAGATCTACTCCTCACAATCTGTGGGGCAGTTGCAATTTTGTTAGCTTGATAACGAATCGCTTATATTGCCAAATAAAAGAGATAAACCAGCCATTATGTTTCCGATATATCTGTCTGGGAAACATCATAGAAAGCATTTGAACTGGGTGTAGAAAATGAGGAAGGGCATTCATTTTAATAACAGCTATCTGACCGAGCCAGGATATTGGAAATGCCTCCATCTTTGAAGGTCTTGTTTAATTTTGTCAAACAAATGGACATAGTTCACGTTAAATACATGATCAAAGACAAATATAATGAAGATGCTGAAATAGGGAAACGACCCCCGTGACCATTTAAAAGGAATCCAGGATTTGCCCTCAGTATCAGGTATTTCCCCAAGACCTCCCGTAGGCATGGCCTCCAACATTGTAAAATTAATCTTATCGCCCGGAAAGGCAACAAGCGAATCAATGCATCGCATCACATGAACTACCGAAATTGCGGGATTTGACAAAAACATAAGACCCTAATCTGCATAAAGTGTAATCTTTCGTAACTTCGATCCCACGTCTAGGGCAGATATGTTGGCATCCCTACGAATGGCCTCCGCCAGTGGCTCAATCCCCAACGTAAACAACAATGGTGAAAGGTGTCAACCTTGTCGGCTGCCTGGAGAAACATTAATATTACTGGTTAGTGAGAACTGCAGCCAGAGGATCGCGGTAAATGACCCTCACCCACTTGATAAAAACTTTGCATACACCAAACCATTCTAATGTACAGAAGAGATCCGGCCACTCAACCGTTAAACATCAGCCCTGACAATAGTTTTATAAATTATTTATAAAGTTCACTAGGAAATCCGTCAGGAACGTGCGCCTTTACATTCTGAAGCTGCTTCACAACCTCCTGTGCTGACAATGGTACATTAAGGCTCAACACTTCTTCAGGGATTACTCCTGGAAGACCCAGGTTCTTGAAAAATGACTCCATCTTAATCCATTTATCCTCAAAATGTTCATTCTGAAATAATTCGATGAAAAATCTCAGACAGGAGACATTACTCTTATGGAATTGAAGGTAAGGATCCCAATACCTTCCCTAATTGAGGTAATGGCTTAAGAGTGGCAATCGTTTTCCTGGCAAGATAGAATAAATACCTGGCTTATCACCATGTTCAAACAGTCTTTGTTTTGCAAAAGTAAGTTCCTTCTTGGCTGTCTGTGTGAGGGTGGAACTCACTGTAGACCGAAGCGTTGTAATCCTCTGCAGCTTAGCCACTGAGTGAGAATCACAGTCTGCACTCTCGGCTGCCCTCAGTTTTGCCTCAAACCAGCGTTCCTGCTCCGCCTTCTGCTACATCATAAGGAATAATTATTCCCTTGGCATAATCTTAGCAATTTCCCATAGAGTGGATGAGTTATTGGTTGAATCTGAATTAATGGCTAAGAAAGATCTGAATTCGTTGTAGTGGTCAGCACAGTGGTACAATGGTTAGCACTCACAGCACCACAGACCCAGGTTCAATTCCTGCCTCAGGTGACTGTGTGTGTGGAGTTAACGCATTCTTCCTGAGTCTGCGTGGGTTTGCTCCCAGACTCCAAAAATGTGCAGGTTAGGAAAGATGGCCATGCTAAATTGCCTGTAGTGTTAGGTGAAGGAGCAAATGTCGTGGGTGGGTCGGTGTGGACTTTTCGGGCCGAAGGGCCTGTTACTACACTGTAATTAATCTAATCTAACTACTCAATTGACCAACTAGTCTTACAAATAAAGGGATACATTCGCTAGTGTCTCGAAACTATTATATTGCACTTAATGTTAATCAATAAGTATACTGCTTCATGGTCAGAAATGGTAATATTACCAATTGTGCAGGATGCCATCGAATCTAAGGTTGCTGCAGGAATGGGGAAGAAATCAACCCTCGTGTGGCATTTATGCCGGTTAAAGAAGAAAATAAAATCCCTGCTTGTGATGTGGATCTGCCACCAGACATCCACCAGCTCTCGTTCTGCACACATATCCACTAATTGCTTACATTATAACGAGGGTATTGGGGCACCTTTCGACAT
>NW_025204835.1:0-960 GCF_004010195.1 Chiloscyllium plagiosum | reverse complement strand
AAGCTGCCCCTTACTCCCTTTTAAATCTACCCTCTTTCACCTTAAACCTATTCCATCTATGTTTGGATACCCCTAGCCTTTGGAAAAGACCTTGGCTATTCACCCTATCCATACCTCTCATGATTTTATAAGTTTCTATAATGTCACTCCTCAACATCTTACACTCCATCTGATGCTAACATCAAGAACAAGCGTTTAAAGATAAGCACTGCAAAATTGAAACAATATTAAAAATTACAGGTAACCAACACTCAGCCCAAATGTCATACTGTGATTTATTTTTCTCCATATTACAATACTAAGGCAGCATGAAACGTTTACTAGTGCCAATAAGAAGTCAAGCACCTGAATTCCTTTATCTAAAGGGGTGATGATGACGACAGTGAAAACGTATCTGAGGCAAAATCTATATAATACCACATCGTCAACATTCTCTCTCCTGGCCTCGGTATAACTTTGTGTGGTTGTGTCTTTGTTATCTTGCATTCAATAGAGAGAACCCATTTACCCCATTCACACCTTAAATTCGTCCCATTATACAGAATATTTTCGTTCAGCACTGCAAAAAGCCCGTTTTCTTTTGCCACACCCTCTTTTCCCTGCCATCCATCCTCCATATCTGGCAAGTGATTAAAAGACCATTTTGCAATTGTATTCAGTTTTGATGAATTGTCACACTGGACTAGAAACGCTAACTCTGTTTCTCTTTCTCTGCAGATGTTGACAGACCTGCTGAGTTTATCCAGAAATGAATAGGCACAGAACAATTTTTCAATTAAATAAATAATTATGGATACTGGAAATAAAAATAAAAAAAACCTTTATAGAAGGTTCACTGGACCTGAAAGTTTAACTCTGCATTAACTCCAGAAAATTCTGCAACATCTTTAGCAATTTCTTCAGCAATTTATGATTATGAGCAATTTGCAACGACAATTGTCAAAGATGCCCAAACGTCCT
>NW_025204834.1:0-9918 GCF_004010195.1 Chiloscyllium plagiosum | reverse complement strand
GTTACGCTGGTTAGAAAATGAACGGAAACTATTTTTCCCTTTTTTTTTCCTTCCACAAAGAGAATCAGTTGTAACACAGATGTCTACATGTGATAACAGGGCGCTACATAACATGTTCTGACATTTAATGGTGCGTTTACACAAATCTATCCAACTCCCTAAGGCTTGCAGTGATGCTTTCTAAGAGGCCAGCCAAGCTAAAATGTCCACCGACATCAGTTTTCAAAAGTCAGGGGGAAACGCTTGTAATGTTTCCTCTCGATAATGATCTGAGGTGACTGTCACAAAGTGAGTTCATTGTCCATTCTTCATTTTGTGGCACTGCCAGGCGAAGCCCATGTGGAGGGATCACAGCAGTGCCCACCAATAACCACTCACAAGACCTTGCCAGTATGAAGCATACTAATACACAAGATTACAGACTTATAGGATGACTCAAAGTGTGTGGCAGCCAACGTGGAATCTCTAGAGTGTGAAAGAAGGCCATTCAGCCCACTGAATCCACAGCACCCCTCCAAAGAGCATCCTACCCAGACCCACCTCCCTACTCTATCCATGTATTCCCCATGGCTAACCCACCTAAGCTGCACATCCTTGGGCACCACGGGCAATTTAGCGTGGCCAATTCACCAACCCTGCACATCTTTGGACTGTGGGAGGAAACCAGAGCGTGCGTAGGAAACCCACGCAGACACGGGGAGAACGTGCAAACTCCACACAGACAGTCCCCCAAAGCTGGAGTCAAACCCGGGTCCCTAGCGCTGTGAGGCAGCAGTGCTAACCACTGAGCCATCGCGCGGCCCGGTAAGGTGCAGTAATCATTGCATTCTGGGAATCAAAGCTGCCAACTTGGGCGCACCGTGAGATTCCACAAATCACATTGTGGCAATGGCCATTCAGGCAAGACGCAGTGAGATAGTAATGAAGTGGGTGCTGGTGGGGGTTGAGGGGAGGCAGTATGTGCGGGTGGGGGTGGGGAATGGGGTCAGTCCTAAGGGCAGGAGAGGGGATTTGGGAGCTGGGTGACGGATCCACAGAGATGGGCAGGGGCCTTGTTGTGGGCCATGAGATGTCCCATTAGGAGCACCCCATTCACCCACCTAGCTCCCCTCATTCTGAGGGAGGTTGCTGGGGCAATCTGGATGTTCCCTCCCATGACAGAGTGCCCATGCAGCTGCAGGAAAAGTACCAGAGGTGGTGGCAGGTACCCTGAAGGGCTTCAATCAGTGGCTGAGCTGTCTGCCAGTCTCCCTGTGCCAGTGGGTGGTGAGAGTTAACAGCTTGCCATCCTCTTGATTCTTCCCGGCCTGCTCCCTCAGGCTTTCGAGATCCCAGTCAGAGTTAATGTTTCTGTTAAAAGGCATCTGGAAGGGTATGTGAATAGGAAGGGCTTAGAGGGATGTGGGCCAAGTGCTGGCAAATGGGACTAGATTAGGTTAGGATATCTGGTCAGCATGAATGGGTTGGACCGAAGGGTCTGTTTCCATGCTGTACATCTCTGTGACCCATTATTAAAAGTGGAAGAATTTAGAGCAAGTGGAAATTTGTATGATGAAGTATCGGGGTGGGGTTAGAAAGAGCCCCTCATCTTTCACCCTGCTGTAGGCCTGCGCATTCATTCCTTTCTCCAACTCCTTGCTCTAGGCTAGACTGTAACTTGGTCCACTTCAGAGAAAAGGGATTTATTGTTTAATTCATTCACAAGAGTGGGCATCACTGCCTGCATGCCCTGGATCAACTGAGTGGCTCGCTAAGAATCATAGAATCCTTACAGTGTGGAAACAGGCCATTCAGCCCAACAGGTCCACACTGACCCTCTGAAGAGTATCCCACCCAGACCCATTCCCCTATCCTATTACTCTACATTTACCCCTGGCTAATGCACCTAACCTACACATCCCTGAACACCGTGGGCAGTTGAGCATGGCCAATTCACCTGACCTGCACATTTTTGGACTGTGGGAGGAAACCGGAGCACCCGGAGGAAGCCCACGCAGATACAGGGAGAATGTGCAGACTCCACATAGAGAGTCGCCAGAGGCGGGAATTGAACCCGGGTCTCTGGCGCTGTGAGGCAGCAGTGCTAACCACTGTGCCACTGGTAAGAGGACAGTTAGGAGGAGTTGGCCTAGAATCAGAGGTCAAACCTGCTAAAGATGGCACATTTTCTGCTCTGAAGGACATGAGTGAAATAGATGGGCTTTTAATTCACTACTCCAGCTTTTTTTAAGTTCAAATCGCACTGTCTCCAATGATGGGGTTTGAACCCTGATCTCCACATTCTGGATTACTGGCTTTACCAATACATCACCATTTCCCTGTCAACCTGAAATCTTAAGGTTACTCTCTGCATTGATGCTGCCTGGTCTGGTAAACAGCATTTTCTGTTTAAGTGCTGGTCTATGTTTATACTTTCATCGGTGACCCGCATGGCTATATTCAGAAGTCTTCCCCCCGATTCCCAGCTACCCTCTCAGTCTGTCCTGCTTTCCCCACCTACATGGCAATCTCAGGGCACATAGGCCAGACAAACACTGACCCCTGCAAAAATCCCAACACCTCCCCCCCAGTCCTTCTATCCACCCATGATGCCTGCCGAAACTTTAGCCAGATTAATTCCCAGTCCTGTACTCTACGTTCAATTCCCATGGCTTTCAGTTTAATTAGAAGTCTCTCACGCGGAACTCTGTCAAAAGCCAAGCCATTCTCTGAGGTTTGCTGGCTTTGTATTTCAGAGCGCGGTTGGGTGCAGGAATGATGTCTGTCTGTGGTGAATGACACGCACCTCCTCTAAATGCTACTCAACTCTGCTAAACGTCACATCAGTAAGCAAGGGCGAGTTTAATCTTTCTCATTCTCCTTTCAGTCAAGTGCTCGCAGGACTTTGGTGTGCTGAGATTTTCCACTTGGAAGCCAAAAACAAAACTGCAGCTTGTGAGAAAAATAATCAGGGTGTGAGTATCAGAGATTTCTGGAAGCTTCCCAAATCTATCTTGATGTTGGCTATTGTGCTGCGCTTTAATGCTAAGATTATATTTCATAACCTCAATAAATTCATTGTAATGAATAGAATGGCAACCTCACCAAATTCCTGGAGTAAATCTATTGGCTGTTACTTTACAAAACAGTGGCACTTATGTTCTGATAAGAGGACAGTCAGCAGTTCTGTGGCAGAACCACAGCGTCACCAGTTTGAAAGTGACCATCATAGCTTCCAGGTACAATGGAAGGATAATTATTTAACAGGGAGCTGTGAAATGGGGATCAATGCATAGCTCTTTCAAGTAAGAAAGCATTCTATCTTTATTTTTAAATTCAACACACCTCTGGAGCAGGTGGGACTTGAACTCAGATCACCTGGCTCTGGGGCAGAGACCTTTCCACTATACCATAAGTGCCCTTTATACCCTCCCTATTTTTAAATCCAGCTGTTTAGATGTGTGATGACACACGTCTGGTGGGACTTGCACCCAGACCTTCAGCCTATGAGGTAGGGTCACTACCAACACACCACAAGTGCCTCAGAAAGTGTTCACAGATGCTTCTAATCAACCTATTCAGGGATGTTATTACACACCCCAGGAGCGGGTGGGATTTGAACTGTCTGTGGGGTAACAGTAGGATACTGAGTTGGCCAATTTAGAGTCATAGAGATGTGCAGCACGGAAACAGGCCCTTCGGTCCAACCCGTCCATGCTGACCAGATATCCCAACCCAATCTAGTCCCACCTGCCAGCACCCAGCCCATGTCCCTCCAAACCCTTCCTATTCATATACTCATCCAAATGCCGCTTAAATGTTGTAATTGTACCAGCTTCCACCACATCCTCTGGCAGCTCATTCCACACACATACCATCCTCTGTGTGAAGATTTGCCCCTTAAGTCTCTTTAATATCTTTCCCCTCTCACCCTAAACCTATGCCCTCTAGTTCTGGACTCCCTGACCCCAGGGAAAAGACTTTGCCTATTTACCCTATCCATGCCCCTCATAATTTTGTAAACCACTATAAGGTCACCCCTCAGCCTCCGACGCTCCAGGGAAAACAGCCCCAGCCTGTTCAGCCTCTCCCTGTAGCTCAAATCCTCCAACCCTGGCAACATCCTTGTAAATCTTTTCTGAACCCTTTCAAGTTTCACAACATCATTCCGATAGGAAGGAGACCAGAATTGCACGCATTATTCCAACAGTGGCCTAACCAATGTCCTGTACAGTCGCAACGTGACCTCCCAACTCCTGTACTCAATACTCTGACCAATAAAGGAAAGCATACCAAACGCCTTCTTCACCATCCTATCTACCTGCGACTCTTTGATATTTTCTGTCCTTGATTTTGTGTCTTATGGGCTACTAATTATTAAAAGCACAGCTACACAGTGGGGGCAATACTAACCCTGAAGGATGGAGACCTCAGTTTAAAAGCTGATGAAGTGTTGATATACTGCCATTCACTCCAATGGACTAAGTGGACTGTTTTAATGGTCTTGTATCAAGTGTTAATGGGTAGGAAAGTGGGCATGAAGAATGTTGGATCAGCCATGATCCGATTGAAAGGTGGAGCAAACTCGAGGGGCCGAATGGCCTCCCCCATTTCTGTTTCTTATGGCCTTACTATTATCAGAAATGTTGCCTTGAAATATAAGCAACACAAGTAGAATTGTAATGGCATGTTCCTCTGGCCATTTAACCCTTGCCATCCTTGCCCTGCCCATCAACCGTCAATGATTACCTCAGGAGCTGGGACTTCTCCAGCAACCAATAAAGTGATCCTCTGCTGAAGTTCAGAGAGAGATTGGACCAACCTTTATGAGACATTTCAATAACAGTCACCTCTGTTGCTCTTCAAAGGCACTCAAAATGAATGTGAGGTTGGACCTCATGTTGTTGGCTGCTCTACAGTGCTTGGCTCCTTTTAGTCATGATAATAACTACTAGCAGCAGCACCCCCCCCCCCCCACCAATCTTTAAAATGCCACTGTACTGCCCTCGAGTTTCGATCCTCCGCCAGATATGCTCCCTCCTGGCCAGCTGTCAGGAGCACGTTTTTCTTAGCTTGTATCTGAATGAGGACCCAGGTCTAAGATCGACTGGGTGCCAGGCATTGTAAGACCAGCCCACCAAATGTAACATGCAGCGCGCCACGCTCCCCACCCTGTCACCCCATGCCACCTCCAAATGTACTTCAACTTAATTACAGGACGACTTCATACCTGTCGCTTTGTGTATTAAGCAGCTTTCTTCTATACCCTGGATACAGTGAAGGGCACAGTGAACATTCTGTTAGGTAGCAGCAAACAAACGCTTAGCATGTCTTTGTAGAAAAGGTGATGTGTAAGCTTCTGAAGCAATATTTACAGAGTTTTTTTTCCTGGGCTCTAGCCAACGTTCCACCAAGACCAGCCAAGACATATTGACCAACACAAAATGGTTCTGCTCTCCTAATGACGGTCGCCATCCCTCACAGCAGCTCATGGAAGGTGAAAGGGTTTCCGCATCCAACCGAGAGGTGCAACCCATTAAAGTCTTTTGATCCCATTGTCATAAAAGACAAACTCTTCTTGGTGTGGGTTTTTTTTTTGCAGCTTCTGTCTCTGGGGTTTAAGGAATGTACAGGTGAGCCTCCATGATCTCAAAGGGGCAGCAGAGTGATGCGAAATGTTCGAAGTTTGGAATGAGAGTCCCAAGCATCCGAGCTGACTGTAGCATTGCCATCATGTACAGCGTGTTTCAATACACACTGTTTCAAGAAACACTTTGAGAATCATGAGGGGCATGGATAGGGTGAGTAGCCAAGGTCTTTTCCCGAGGTTAGCAGAGTCCAAAACTAGAGGGCATTGGTTTAGGGTGAGAGGGGAAAGATTTAAAAAGGAACCTAAAGGGCAACTTTTTCACGCACAGGCTGGTGTGTGTATGGAATGAAGTGGTGGAGGCTGGTACAATTACAGCATTTAAAAGGCATCTGGATGGGTATATGAATAGGAAGGGTTTGGAGGGATGTGGGCCGGGTGCTGGCAGGTGGGACTAGATTAATTTAGGATATCAAAAGGGTCTGTGTCCATGCTGTACATCTCCGTGACTCCATGCGGGGCTGAGCTGGTTTGCAAAAACAAACCCATACCAAGACATAACTTTCCATTTTTGTTTGCCTAAGACTTGGAATTGTTGCCCCAAGGGGGTGGCAGCCTGAAGTGAGAATCTGTGTCTCCCTATGTTCCAGATGCAGTGAAATATAAAAGCAGGAAAGCTGTGTCCTAAGAGTATACTGAAGCAGTGTAAGTAGCCCCAGGGAGGACAGCAGCAGCAGCCTCTGCATCCTAACACCACACCTTCACTGCCCTCTGCACTGTTCCACTGTTTGGGCAAGTCACCAAGCAACAGGCTGAACAAACCATACTGTCACAAACAGGAAACTAGTCACATGAAGAGTTTAAAGATTGACTCACTCACGCAAACACACATAGACACACACACACACAAACACAGACATACCCACAAACACAGACATACACACACAAACACAGACATACACATGCACACACACACACAAACACAGACGGGTCAGGCCGGAGACTGGGGGGGCACAGCACGGCAGGCAGCATCAGGAGGGACAGGCAGGAAGCTGGGGGTACACAGCAAGGCAGGCAGCATCAGGAGGGTCAGGCCGGAGACTGGGGGGGCACAGCACGGCAGGCAGCATCAGGAGGGACAGGCAGGAAGCTGGGGGTACACAGCAAGGCAGGCAGCATCAGGAGGGTCAGGCCGGAGACTGGGGGGGCACAGCACGGCAGGCAGCATCAGGAGGGACAGGCAGGAAGCTGGGGGTACACAGCAAGGCAGGCAGCATCAGGAGGGTCAGGCCGGAGACTGGGGGGGCACAGCACGGCAGGCAGCATCAGGAGGGACAGGCAGGAAGCTGGGGGTACACAGCAAGGCAGGCAGCATCAGGAGGGTCAGGCCGGAGACTGGGGGGGCACAGCACGGCAGGCAGCATCAGGAGGGACAGGCAGGAAGCTGGGGGTACACAGCAAGGCAGGCAGCATCAGGAGGGTCAGGCCGGAGACTGGGGGGGCACAGCACGGCAGGCAGCATCAGGAGGGACAGGCAGGAAGCTGGGGGTACACAGCAAGGCAGGCAGCATCAGGAGGGTCAGGCCGGAGACTGGGGGGGCACAGCACGGCAGGCAGCATCAGGAGGGACAGGCAGGAAGCTGGGGGTACACAGCAAGGCAGGCAGCATCAGGAGGGTCAGGCCGGAGACTGGGGGGGCACAGCACGGCAGGCAGCATCAGGAGGGACAGGCAGGAAGCTGGGGGTACACAGCAAGGCAGGCAGCATCAGGAGGGTCAGGCCGGAGACTGGGGGGGCACAGCACGGCAGGCAGCATCAGGAGGGACAGGCAGGAAGCTGGGGGTACACAGCAAGGCAGGCAGCATCAGGAGGGTCAGGCCGGAGACTGGGGGGGCACAGCACGGCAGGCAGCATCAGGAGGGACAGGCAGGAAGCTGGGGGTACACAGCAAGGCAGGCAGCATCAGGAGGGTCAGGCCGGAGACTGGGGGGGCACAGCACGGCAGGCAGCATCAGGAGGGACAGGCAGGAAGCTGGGGGTACACAGCAAGGCAGGCAGCATCAGGAGGGTCAGGCCGGAGACTGGGGGGGCACAGCACGGCAGGCAGCATCAGGAGGGACAGGCAGGAAGCTGGGGGTACACAGCAAGGCAGGCAGCATCAGGAGGGTCAGGCCGGAGACTGGGGGGGCACAGCACGGCAGGCAGCATCAGGAGGGACAGGCAGGAAGCTGGGGGTACACAGCAAGGCAGGCAGCATCAGGAGGGTCAGGCCGGAGACTGGGGGGGCACAGCACGGCAGGCAGCATCAGGAGGGACAGGCAGGAAGCTGGGGGTACACAGCAAGGCAGGCAGCATCAGGAGGGTCAGGCCGGAGACTGGGGGGGCACAGCACGGCAGGCAGCATCAGGAGGGACAGGCAGGAAGCTGGGGGTACACAGCAAGGCAGGCAGCATCAGGAGGGTCAGGCCGGAGACTGGGGGGGCACAGCACGGCAGGCAGCATCAGGAGGGACAGGCAGGAAGCTGGGGGTACACAGCAAGGCAGGCAGCATCAGGAGGGTCAGGCCGGAGACTGGGGGGGCACAGCACGGCAGGCAGCATCAGGAGGGACAGGCAGGAGGCTGGGGGAACACAGCAAGGCAGGCAGCATCAGGAGGGACAGGCAGGAGGCTGTGAGAACACAGCCTCCTGCTTGTCTACCTTGGATTTCAGCATCTGCAGTTCTTTTGTCTGCTGCCAATAATGTAGCAAAGGCAGATGGGATGCCGAAGGCAGTGGCACCTCATGTTAATGATTATCCTCTTTCAAGCAAAACCAATGATATACGGGCACCAGGACTTGAGTCTTGCAGAACAGCACAGGGGCTGGGTATAGGCTTGGCAATATCCGGGTGGAAGCTGACAATATCCGGGTATGATCCTGACAATATCCGGGTATGAACCTGACAATGTCCGGGAATGATCATGACAATATCCGGGTATGATCCTGACAATATCCAGGTACGAAGCTGACAATATCCGGGTATGAACCTGACAATGTCCGGGAATGATCCTGACAATATCCGGGTATGATCCTGACAATATCCAGGTACGAAGCTGACAATATCCGGGAACGATCCTGACAATATCCGGGTATGAACCTGACAATATCCGGGTATGATGCTGACAATATCCGGGTATGATCCTGACAATATCCGAGAATGAACCTGACAATATCCGGGTATGAAGCTGACAATATCCGGGTAAGATCCTGACAATATCCGGGAATCATCCTGACAATATCCGGGTAAGATCCTGACAATATCCGGGTATGAAGCTGACAATATCCTGATATGAACCTGACAATATCCGGGAATCATCCTGACAATACCCAGGAATGATCCTGACAATATCCGGGTACAAACCCAACAATATCCGGGTATGAAGCTGACAATATCCGGGTATGAAGCTGACAATATCCGGGTCTGATCCTGACAATATCCGGGTACGAACCCGACAATATCCGGGTATGAATCTGACAATATCCGGGTATGATCCTGACAATATCCGGGCACGAACCCGACAATATCCGGGTATGAAGCTGACAATATCCGGGTATAATCCTGACAATATCCGGGTATGATCCTGATATTATCCGCGTATGAAGCTGACCATATCCGCGTATGAAGCTGACAACATCCGGGTATGAAGCTGACAATATCCGGGTATGATGCTGACATTATCCGGGTATGATCCTGACAATATCCGGGTAATGAAGCTGACAATATCCGGGTACGAACCTGTTAATATCCGGGTATGATCCTGACAATATCCAGGTATGATCCTGACAATATCCAGGTATGAACCTGACAATATCCGCGTATGATCCTGACAATATCCGGGCATGAAGCTGACAATATCCGGGTATGATCCTGACAATATCCGGGTATGATCCTGACAATATCCGGGGTATGAACCTGACAATATCCGGGTATAATCCTGACAAAATCCGGGTCTGATCCTGACAATATCCGGGTATGAAGCTGACAATGTCCGGGTAGGATCCTGAGAATATCCGGGTATGATCCTGACAATATCCGGTGTATGAAGCTGACAATATCCGGGTACGAACGTGTTAATATCCGGGTATGATCCTGACAATATCCGGGTATGAAGCTGACAATATCCAGGTATGAACCTGACAATATCCGGGTATGATCCTGACAATATCCGGGTATGAACATGACAATATCCAGGTATGAAGCTGACAATATCCGGGTATGATCCTGACAATATCCGGGTATGAACGTGACAATATCCGGGCATAGAGCTGACAATATCGGGGTATGATCCTGACAATATCCGGGTATGAACC
>NW_025204833.1:6157-9917 GCF_004010195.1 Chiloscyllium plagiosum | reverse complement strand
GGAGAGCTCCTTGAGAGCTGTTCTACTGCACGCAGTTATCCCACAGCTTTCCTTGTTCATTCAGTTAAAAATCACACAAGAACCAGGTTATCGTCCAACAGGTTTAAGACAGAATTTATCGCAAAAGATCACTGCATCATGCAACTAAAACGTGATATTGAACAAAACTAGATTGCTGTTAAGTCTTTGATCTTTTAGATTGGATTGCAGTTTTTGATTCATTAATATGTAAATCCCAGAACTTCTTTGAAATCTAATTTTTGATAACTTAAGGTTTTATATAAAAAGGTGACATCTCAGCTCAGACAATGCATTAAATGTCTGAGGTTAGAGTCTGTCTGAGTCAGACTGGTTCTATTTCCAAAGTAGCAATTGGTAAAACGTTACATGGATTGAATGCCTGCAGGTTGTGTGCTTTTTGAGCAAAATAGAATGTATCTGCAAATACAAATTCACCCGATAGACTTATATGTGTGTGTGTGTACGCGCGCGTGCATGTGAGGCAGAGAGAGAGAGTGTGTGGATGTGAGTGCGCGTGAGAGAATGTGCGTTTGCATGTAGCATACTTGGTAGAGTGTGTGCATGAGTGTGATGCAGTATAAGCCTGTGAGAGGATGTGCATGTGGATGTGGTTGTTAGGGGGTGTATGTCTGAGAGAGAGTGTGTGTACAAGAGAGTGAATGTGTGAGTATGTAAGATTGTATGTGTATGTGTGTGAGTGTGAGTGTGTATGGTGTAGTGGTGTCTCCTGTCATGTGACATGAACGCAATGTCCCGGTTGAGGCCATTCTCATGTTTGCCAAACTTGGTGGTCAGCCTCTGCTCGGCCACTCTGTGTTGTTGCATATCCCAAAGTCTGCTTTGGAGGATGGTAACCCAAAGATCCAAGACTGAATGTCCCTGACTGGGAGGGAACCTGCCTGGCGCTTATTTTGCGGGTGTCCATTCATCCATTGTTGCAGCGTCTGCTTGGTCTCGCCCATGTATCTGTGCATGACACTGTGATCTTTTGCTATAAATTCTTGTCTTATGATCCTGCTCCATAGCTATCTGATGAAGGAGCAGCGCTCCGAAAGCTAATACTTACAAATAAACCAGTTAGACTCTAACCTGGTGTCATGTGATTTTTAACTTTATCCACCCCAGTCCTACACCAGTTCCTTCACACCTTGTTAATTCAGTTACACAACTCATTTGGGAAATTCTATCCATGAATGAGCATTCTAATACAGGACCTGAAGTTGATAGTGAGCATTCCACTGGATAATATTTTCTCAAAACAAAAACAAAAAGAATTCAGAACCTTAACTTCAGAATCACAGAATGACAGTATCATACAGGACAGAGGTGACCCATCCACCCATTCCGTTTGTCACTCCAAAATTACGCTACAGCTACACAAGTCTCACTTCCCAATACTTCATCCATAATCTTGAATGTTGCAACATTTCAGTGCTCGACCAAGTATTTTTTAAAGGTTTTGAGGATTCCACATCAACTACCCTTTCAGGCAGTGCAGTGCAGACCCCAACCATCCTCTGGGTAGCATGTCCCCTCTAAACCTCAAGCCTTTCGTCTCATAGTCTATACCAGCTTGTTATTGTTCATTTGACAAAGGAGTACAACTGTTTTCTGTCCACCATGTCCATGTCCTTCAGTCTTATATACCCTGATCTCTGCTCTAAAGAAAGTAACCCAAGCTTATCCAACCTCCTCCTTCACAGCTAAACTGCGACATGCTGAGCAACATTCTGGGGAATCTCCTTTGTTCTCCCTCTAGTGCAGTCACATCCTTCTCATGGTGCAGTGACCAGAACTGTACACAGTACTCCAACTGTGGCCTCAACAATAGCCTGATTGAGGGAGTTTTCTAAAGTCGTGACTAAGGAAGTGGATGAGGGCAGTGACGTTGTCTACATGGACTTTAACAAGGCCTTTGACAAGTTACCATATGGTAGGTTGTTGAATAAGGTTCAATGTCACGGGATCCAGTGAGAGCAAAATTGGCTTGATGGTAGAAGACAGGGGGTGCTGTTGGAAGGCTGTCTTTCAGACTGGAGATCTGTAACCAGTGGTGTGCCACAGGGCTCAGTGCTGGGTCCACTGTTAGTCATCATCTATATTAATGATGTGGATGAGAATTTAGAAGGTATGGTTTGTATGTTTGCAGATGACATCAAGATTTGTGGTATAGTGGACAGTGCAGGAGGTTATTGAGAATGCTGCAAGATCTTGATCAACTGGACCAATGGGCCAAGGAATGGCAGATAGAGTTTAATTTGATAAATGCAAGGTACTGCATCTTGGTGGGTCAGGGCATGTACAGGAGAAGGTGAGGATTGCAGATAATGGAGATCACAGTTGAGAGTGTGTTGCTGGGAAAGCACAGCAGATCAGGCAGCATCTGAGGAGCAGAATTGATATTTTGGGCATAAGCCCTTCATCAGGATGTGTTATGACACACAGTAAACTCTCCTGCTTAATTTAAAACCAGCAACTCAGAAAAGATTTATCCCGTGCAGTAATCTGTACAAATTCGAGTGGCCAAGAACTATATAAAGTAAAAATTAACAACAATATTTCTTAAAGTATAACAGAGATTAATTAACAAATCACAATTGCAATTTCTTTTCTCCAACTTGTCTTTGCCCTTCCCTTCTATAATACTAGTCCGGTAAAACTCCCAATTAAGACTTACTGAACAACACTTCTTATCTCAGAACCAGGCAGCTGTAGGTTCTTGTCTTTGGATCTTCCTGTATCTTCTTTTCTCTTTGTTAGGAATTTCACAGCAGAGAGCGGCGGGAGCTGGGCGGAAGTAAAGTCGGAGCACAAAGCCGGTCGGGAAGGTAAGTGGTTGTTATTTGAGTGGGTGTGTTCTAAGCCCCAGGTCCTACAAAGTAGGGCCTCCCTCCCTCCCTCGTCCTCTAACCTAAATTAAAAGTCCACAGACTTGCCCCAAAAAGAGGGTTCAAGGAAGTTCTTGTGGATTGAAGAGTGAGGCTTTAGCTCAGGAGTCTTTGACAATGAGGTTGAGTGAAGCGATTACGCCACAGTTGAAGAGGGTGAAGACATGACTGCCAAGCTGGTTCAGTGTGCTATGTGCTTGATTTGGGAGGTCAACGACTCTGGTGTGTCTGGCTCGTGTAAGTGTGGAAAGTGTGTGCACGTTCAGCTACTGACAGAGCATATTGCAGCACTGATGAAAGAACTCGAGGACCTTAGGCTCATCCGAGAGAACGAGATCTTTCTGGACAAGACCTTCAGCGAGGTTATTACACCAATCGTACCAGAAGAGAGCAAAAGAGAGCAGACGATGAGGAAGGCAGAGAGGAGACAGGTGCAAGAGACCCCGGGGGAAGTACCTGTCAGGAACAAGTTTGAATCTCTTGGAAACAGTAGAGACAGATAACACTGCCAATCCGCGAGGCGGCCAGGTCTGTCAATCAAAGGTTGGCATGGAGACAGAGCGGAAGAGTTGGACATCGCACAGAGCCGTGGTAATATGGGACTCCATAGTGAGAGGAACTGACCGGGCTTTTTGTGGCAGCAGGCGGGACTTAAGGGTGGGGTGTTGCCTTCCTGGTGCCAGGGTTAAAGACATCACAGACAGAGTGCAGGAAATCCTCAAGGACGAAGGTGAAGAGCCAGAGGTGGTGGTACATGTCGGCACAAATGATGTCGGGAAGAAGAGGAGGAACATACTACAGCAGGACTTTGGAGAACTAGGAAGAAGGCTGAAAAGCAGGATGTCCAAGGT
>NW_025204833.1:348-3067 GCF_004010195.1 Chiloscyllium plagiosum | reverse complement strand
GAGTCACATGATTACCTGCCATGTACCTGGTGGGTGGTGTCCCACAGGTAATGGTGGTATCCGTTTCAACACTCTGATACGTCTTACAGTGTTCACCGTGACAAGATTGTATGGTGTTGTCCTGAAAGTCGGGCAGTTTGCTGCGAACATTGATTTGTTTGAGGTTTGGTGGTTGTTTAAAGGTGAGAAGTGGAGGTGAAGGGAAGGTCTTGATGATGTGCTCATCCCTATTGATAATGTGTTGCAGGCTGCGAAGAATATGGTGTAGTCTTTCAGCTCCCGGGAAGTACTGGGCAATGAAGGTTACCCTGTCGGTTGTAGCCTGTTTCTGTCTCCTGAGGAGGTCATTACGGTTTCTCGCTGTGGCACGTCGGAACTGGTGGTCGATGAGTTGAGCATCGTACCCTTTTATGAGGGCATCCTTGAGTACTTCCAAGTGTCTGTCACATTCCTCCTCATCTGAACAGATCCTGTGTGCATGTAGGGCTGTCCATAGGGGATGACTGTTTTAATATGTTTCGGGTGGAAGCTAGAGAAATGTAGCATTTGGAGGTTATCCATGGGTTTGCAGTACGATGAGGTGCTGAGGTATCCCATCCGTGATGGAGATTCTTGTGTCCAAGAATGAGACAGATACTAAACAGTAGTCTGTGGTGAGTTTGATGATGGGATGAAATCATTGATATCACTGTGTAGTTGTTTCAGTGACTCCTCACCATGGGGGCAGTGGAAGGAAATGTCGGCAATATACCTGCTGTATAGTGTTGGTTGGAGGTCCTGTGGTAGAGAAGTCTTGTTCAAACCTGAACTCAAGGATGCCCTCATAAGAACAGGATACGATGCTCAATAACTGGAGACATGTATGTGCAGAACCACAGGAGATGGGTGAGGTTCTCAATGAATATTTCTCTTCTGTGTTTACCGTGGAGAAAGACATGAAGGTTGGGAACTTGGGGAAGTTAGTGCTGATATCTTGGTAATAGTTTGTTTCACAGTAAGAAGGTGTTGGTTGTATTAGAATGTATGAAGGTGGATAAATCTCCTGGTCCTGACCAATATTTCCAAGAGCACTGCATGAGGTTAGAGAAGACGTTATGAGGCCAGTGAATATAATCCCAGTCTACTCAGTCTCTCCTCAGGAGCCAAACCCCTCAACTCTGAAATCAACCGAGTGAACCTCCTCTGCACCCCCTCCAGTGCCAGTCCATCCTTTCACAAGGAGACTACACACAGTACGCCAACTGTGCCCTCACCAGCATCCTAGACAGCTGCAACAGATTCTCACTGCTTTTAACCTCAATCCCTTTAGCAATGAAGGACAAAATTCCATTTGCCTTATTAATAGCCTGTAGACCAATCTTCTGTGATCCATGCACAAGGACACCCAGGTCCCTATGCACAGCAACATGTTGCATGTTTTTAACTATTCAAGTATGGCGACCTCTCAGCCCAGCATTTTTTTTAGATTACTTACAGTGTTGAAACAGGCCGTTCGGCCCAACAAGTCCATATCGACCCGTCGAAGTGCAACCCACCCAGACCCATTCCCCTACATTTACCCCTTCACCTAACACTATGGGCAATTTAGCTTGGCCAAGTCACCTAACCTGCACATATTTTGGACTGTGGGAGGAAACCGGAGCACCCAGAGGAAACCCACGCAGACACGGGGAGAATGTGCAAACTCTGCACAGACAATCATCTGAGATGGGAATTGAACCCGGGTCTCTGGCACTGTGAGGCAGCAGCGCTAACCACTGTGTCACCGTGCCCCCAACCATCGCTCAACCCAGCACAGTGATCTCTCAGCCCGGCGTGGTAATCTCTCGGACCAGCACGGAGATCTCACAACCCGGCATAGTAATCTCTCAACCCAGCATGGACATCTCTCAGACTGGCATATTGATCTCTCAGCCCAGTGTGGTAATCTGTCAGCTCGACATGGAGATCTCTCAGCTCTCATGGAGATCTCTTAGCTCAGCGTGGTAATCTCTCAACCCAGCATGGACATCTCTCAGACTGGCATGATGATCTGTCAGCCCAGAACAGTGATCTCTCAGCCTGGTGTGGTAATCTGTCTGCCCAGCATGGGGATCTCTCAGACTGGCATGGCGATCTCTTGTCCTGGCGTGCCGATCTCTCGGCCTGACATGGGGATCTCTCGTCCTGGCGTGGTGTCACTCGGCCTGGCATGGCGATCTCTCGGTGTGGTGCTCTTTCAGGCTGGCGTGGAAATCTCTCAGTCCAGTGCGGTGATCTCTCAGCCTGGTGTGGTGATCTGTTAGCCCAGCCTGGGGATCTCTTAGCTCGGCACAGTGATCTCTCAGTCTGGCATAGCCATCTCCCAACCTGGTGTGGTGATCTCTCAGCCTGGGTGTGGTGATCTCTCAGCCCAGTGCCCTGATCTGTTGGCACAGTGCAGTGATCTCTCAACCCGGCATTGTGATCACTTCGCCCGGCCTGAGGATCTCTTAGCCCAGTATGGTGTCATCTCAGCCTGGCACACCTATCTCTCTGTGCTGTGGTGTGGTGATCTCTCAGCCCGGCCTGCAGATCTCTCGGCCCGGTGCGGTGATCTCTCAGCACGGTGCGGTGATCTCTCAGCCCGGTGCGGTGATCTCTCGGCCCGGTGCGGTGATCTCTCGGCCCGGTGTGGTGATCTCTCGGCCCGGTGCGGTGATCTCTCGGCCCGGTGCGGTGATCTCTTGGCCCAGTGTGG
>NW_025204833.1:0-125 GCF_004010195.1 Chiloscyllium plagiosum | reverse complement strand
GCGCGGTGGGGTGATCTCTCAGCCCGGTGCGGTGATCTCTCAGCCCGGTGCGGTGATCTCTCAGCCCAGTGTGGTGATCTGTCGGCACGGCGCGGTGATCTCTCGGCCCGGTGCGGTGATCTCTC
>NW_025204832.1:5635-9916 GCF_004010195.1 Chiloscyllium plagiosum | reverse complement strand
AGGAAGCACTATCTGAGGTTTTGAGGGAGCACTATCTGAGGTATTGAGGGAGCACTATCTGAGGTATTCAGGGAGCACTCTCTGAGGTATTAAGGGACTACTGTCTGAGGTACTGAGGGAGTACTACCTGAGCTATTGAGGGAGCACAATCTGATGCAGTGAGAGAGAACTATCTGAGGTACTGACGAAGCACTATCTGAGGTACTGCGGAAGCACTATCCTAGGTACTGAGGAAGCACTGCCTGAGTTATTGAGGGAGCACTATCTGAGCTACTGAGTAAGCACTATCTGAGGTACTGAGGGAGCACTGTCTGTGGAATTGAGCGTGCATTATCTGATGTACTGAGGGAGAAATATTTGAGATATTGAGGGAGAACGATCTGACGTATTGAGGGAGCACTTTCTGAGTTATTGAGGGAGAAATATTTGAGGTATTGAGGGAGAAATATCTGAGCTTTTGAGGGAGCACATTCTGAGATTTTGAGTGGGAGCAGCGTCGAAGTAAAAGCGAACCCGGGAGACTACAGCAAAGGTAAGACAGTTTGTTTTCAAATTGCTTACCTGTAGCGGGCAGCGGTGTGTTTTTTTTTTAATCTCTCTCCACAGAATGTGCGGGAGCAGCAGAGGAAGTGACGGCAAGCAGAGGGGCAGCCGGTAAGGAAAGGTGAGTATATAAGTCAGGAAGGCGGGAGCAAGGTCTGAGGTATTGAGGGAGCACTCTCTGAGGTACTGCGGAAGCACTATCTTAGGTATTGAGGGAGCACTATCTGAGGTATTGAGGGAGCACTTTCTGAGGTACTGAGGGAGCACTATCTGAGGTATTGAGGGAGTACTATCTGATGTAATGAGGAAGCACTATCTGAGGTATTGAGGGAGCACAATCCGATGCACTGAGAGAGAACTATCTGAGTTTCTGACGAAGCACTCTCTGAGGTACAGCGGAAGCACTATCTTAGGTACTGAGGGAGCACTATCTGATGTATTGATGGTGTACTATCTGATGTAATGAGGAAGCACTATCTGAGGTATTGAGGGAGCACTGAGCACTGTTTGTGATATTGAGGGAGCACTTTCTGAGGTGAAGAGGGAGTACTATCTGAGGTATTGAGAAAGCACTATCTGAGGTACTGAGGGAGCACTATCTGAGGTACTAAGTGAGCACTATCTGAGGTATTAAGGGAGTACTATCTGAGGTACTGAGGGAGCACTACCTGAGGTACTGAGGGAGCACTTTCTGAGGTATTGAGGGAGCACTTTCTGAGGTATTGAGGGAGCACTACCTGAGGTACTGAGAGAGCACTACCTGAGGTACTGAGAGAGCACTTTTTGAGATATTGAGGGAGCACTTTCTGAGGTAAAAAGGGAGTACTATCTGAGGTATTGAGAAAGCACGATCTGAGGTACTGAGGGAGCACTATCTGAGGTATTGAGGGAGCACTATCTGAGGTACTGAGGGAGCACTATCTGAGGTACTGAGGGAGCACTATCTGAGGTATTGAGTGAGCACTATCTGAGGTATTAAGGGAGTACTATCTGAGGGAGCACTACCTGAGCTATTGAGGGAGCACAATCTGATGCAGTGAGAGAGAACTAACTGGGGTACTGACGAAGCACTATCTGAGGTACTGCGGAAGCACTATCTTAGGTACTGAGGAAGCACTGTCTGAGTTACTAAGGATAACTCTCTGATGTACTAAGGAAGCACTATCTGAAGTATTGAGGGAGCACTTTCTGAGGTATTAAGGGAGTACTATCTGAGGAACTCAGGGAGATCTATGTGAGAAACTGAGGAAGCACTATCTGAGGTACTGAGTAAGCACTATCTGAAGTACTGAGGGAGCACTATCTTAGGTACTGAGGGAGCACTGTCTGAAGTACTGAGGGAGCACTATTTGAGGTATTGAGGGAGAACTATCTGAGGAATTGAGAGTGCATTATCTGATGTACAAATGGAGAAATATCTGAGCTATTGAGGGAGCACATTCTGAGGTATTGAGGGAGAACTATCTGAGATATTGAGGGAGAACGATCTGACGTATTGAGGGAGCACTTTCTGAGGTATTGAGGGAGAAATATCTGAGCTATTGAGGGAGCACATTCTGTGATTTTGAGTGGGAGCAGCGTCGAATTAAAAGCGAACCCGGGAGACTACAGCAAAGGTAAGACAGTTTGTTTTAAAATTGCTTACCTGTCGCGGGCAGCGGTGTGTTTTTTTTTACTCTCTCTCCACAGAATGAGCGGGAGCAGCAGAGGAAGTGACGGCAAGCAGAGGGGCAGCCGGGAAGGAAAAGTGAGTATATAAGTCAGGAAGGCGGGAGCAATTTCTGAGGTATTGAGGGAGCACTTTCTGAGGTATTGAGGGAGTACTATCTGAGGTATTGAGGGAGTACTAACAGGTATTGAGGGAGCACTATCTGAGATATTGAGGCAGCACTTTCTGAGGTACTGAGGGAGCACTTTCTGAGGTACTGAGGGAGCACTATCTCAGGTATTGAGGGAGTACTAACAGGTATTGAGGGAGCACATTCTGGGTTTTGAGGAAGCACTTTCTGAGGTACTGAGGGAGAACTACCTGAGGTATTGAGGGAATACTGTCTGATGTATTGAGGGAGTACTAACAGGTTTTGAGGGAGCACTTTCTGGGTTTTGAGGAAGCACTATCTGAGGTACTGAGGGAGCACTTTCTGAGGTACTGAGGGAGAACTATCTGAGGTATTGAGGGAGTACTAACTGAGGTATTGAGGGAGCACTTTCTGGGTTTTGAGGAAGCACTTTCTGAGGTACTGAGGGAGAACCATCTGAGGTATTGAAGGAATACTATCTGAGGTATTGAGGGAGTACTAACTGAGGTATTGAGGGAGCACTTTCAGGGTTTTGAGGAAGCACTACCTGAGGTACTGAGGGAGCACTATCTGAGTTACTGAGGGAGTACTAACTGAGGTACTGAGAGAGCACTATTTGAGATATTGAGGGAGCACTTTCTGATGTACTGAGGGAGCACTTTCTGAGTCATTGTGGGAGCACTATCTGATGTACTGAGGAAGCAGTATCTGAGGCATTGAGGGAGAACTATCTGAGTGACTGAGGGAGCACTATCTGAGTTATTGTGGGAGCACTGTCAGATGTACTGTGGAAACAATATCTGAGGTACTGAGGGAGAACTATCTGAGGTACTGAGGGAGAACTATCTGAGGTACTGAGGGAGAACTATCTGAGGAATTGGGAGCACATTATCTGATGCACTGAGGGAGTAATATCTGAGGTATTGTGGGAGCACATTCTGAGGTATTGTGGGAGCACATTCTGAGGTATTGAGGGAGCACTTTGAGGTATTGAGGGAGACCTATCTGAGACATTGAGGGAGAACGATCTGACGTATTGAGGGAGCACATTCTGAGGTATGGAGGGAGAAATATTTGAGGTATTGAGGGAGCACATTCTGAGATTTTGAGTGGGAGCAGCGTCGAAGTAAAAGCAAACCCGGGAGACTACAGCAAAGGTAAGACAGTTTGTTTTAAAATTGCTTACATGTAGCGGGCAGCGATGTGTTTTTTATTACTCTCTCTCCACAGAATGAGCGGGAGCAGCGGAGGAAGTGACGGCAAGCAGAGGGGCAGCCGGGAAGGAAAAGTGAGTATAAAAGTCAGGAAGGCGGGAGCAACTTCTGAGGTATTGAGGGAGCACTTTCTGAGGTATTGAGGAAGCACTATCTGAGGTATTGAGTGAGTACGAACTGTGGTACTAAGGGAGCACTCTCTGAGATACTGAGAGATCACTTTTTGAGATATTGAGGGAGCACTTTCTGAGGTATTGAGGGAGCACTTTCTGATGTACTGAGGAAGCACTATCTGAGGCATTGAGGGAGAACTATCTGCGGGACTGAGGGAGCACTATCTGAATTATTGAGTGAGCACTATCAGATGTACTGTGGAAACACTATCTGAGCTATTGTGGGAGCAAATTCTGAGGTATTATGGGAGCACATTCTGAGGGATTGAAGGAGTACTATCTGATGTAATGAGGGAGCACTATCTGAGGTATTGAGGGAGCACTTTCTGAGGTACTGAGGGAGCACTATCTGAGGTATTGAGGGAGCACTCTCCGAGGTACTGTGGGAGCACTACCTGAGCTATTGAGGGAGCACAATCTGATGCACTGAAAGAGAACGATCTGAGGTACTGACGAAGCACTATCTGAGGTACTGCGGAAGCACTATCTTAGGTACTGAGGGACCACTATCTGAGGTATTGAGGGAGCACTATCTGATGTACTGAGGGAGAA